>NC_080723.1:25180399-25195399 GCF_019097595.1 Hemibagrus wyckioides
GAGACGATTAGCGCTTATAGCATGACATTTAGCTCTTCACTGCTACAAGCCAAAATAAATGAAAATCTTTATATAAATATATTACAGTGTGTATTCCTTATCACACCCAGCCCACTAACACAATATGGACAATAAATAAATAAATAAATAAATAAATAAATAAATAAATAAATAAATAAATAAATAAATTCACAGAGGGAAATCTATTTTGTAAGTTGTTGATTTGGCGTGTTGAGGTGTAAAGCCAGAAACCCCCCCGCTGAACACTGTTGCTATTGTTCACTTCAGCAGAGCAAGCTGTCGCTCTTTCTCCCTCTGTCTTTCTCTCTCTCTCTCTCTGTCTGTCTCTCTGTCCTTTCTTTCGCCCACAAAAAACAAAAAAGGAGTGGGCGGGGCCCAGCAGGTCGCCAGTGCTGCTGTTAGCAAGGCGCGTGGCGTCTCCCTAAAATTAGCTGTGTGCGTGAACAAAGATAATAAATATATAATCAGAAATTTAAACTGTGTGTGTGTTTTTCATTTAGAATCATATTCAACATTATTTTATTTCAATTTTGTGTCACTGAATGCTAATATTGTGCTAATATGCAGTAAGATGTATTTCTGTTCACTGGGCTGTGTTTCAAACGCTGAACTGTGCGCACTACAGAAGTTGTATTTTATCTTATATAATAAATACTTTATGGTAAATAAATGTGTCTGTCTCTCACTGTGCCCTTCATCCCTCATTATTCCCTCCTCTAATTTCACTAATTTTCTCATTAAAATAAACTTGTTTATGAGATCCTTGACCTACATGTTTCTTCTAACAGATACTACAGCAACAAAACATCTTTTTTTTAAATGGAGGGATGAGGACCAATGACAGCTTGGCTGATCTAGCAGCATGTAGTTTCTCAGTGACCACCAAAAGGGCAGTCTCTGTGGAAAGTGCTGCTATAAAACCAGACTGGTTGGGATCTTGGAGGTTATTCTGCAGGAGATAATCAGACAGCTGATTATAAACAATGCATTTGAGAATATTAGAAAGAAGGGAGAGAAGCAGTCTGTAGATGCAGATGTCTGAGGGATCTACTGCAGGTTTCTTCAGGATAGAGATAAACCTTGCTCTCATGAAGGTAGTTGGTACATGATGCTGTCTGTACATTAATGGTTGTGTTGATGAAGGGCAGGAGGTCCTGATGGTCAGATAGTGTAAGGGATTAGATCCAGTGGGAACATGGTAGGATTGCAAGACTTCAGTTAAATCAAGCTCCAGTTAGTCCAGAATGCAGCAGCTAGAGTCCTAACTAGAACCAGAAGCTATGAACACATCACTCATATCTTATCCACACTGCACTGGCTTTCTCTAAAAGTTCATTTGTGAGGTCAGGCACTGATGCTGGATGAGAAGTCCTGGCTCTAATTCATCCCAAAGGTGTTCTATGGGGTTGAGGTCAGGACTCTGTGCAGGCCAGTCAAGTTCCTCCACACCAAACTCACTCATCCATGTCTTTATGGACCTTGCTTTGGTCACTGGTGTACAGTCATGTTGGAACAGGAAGGGGTCATCCCCAAACTGTTCCCACAAAGAGCATGAAATTGTCCAAAATGTCTTGGTATGAAGCTGAAGCATTAAGAGTTCCTTTCACTGGAACTAAGGGGCCGAGTCCAACCCCTGAAAAACAACACCTGAACTCAATGATCTAGAGGGGTGTCCCAATACTTTTGGCAATACAGTATAAATGACAATAAGTATCTCCAGCTGCATCCTGAAACCCTGTGCTGATCATATAGTTGTGGAGTTTTCCATGTGTGACTCAGTCTGTGGTGTTCACATGCTTCAAGCAGACCACCACTGACCTGTGCATAAGAACAAAAATTCTGAATGAAGAAAAGCTTCAAAAGGCTATTGAAGGAGAACATCCGCTTTGCCATTCTCAGCTCATTTAACCCTCTCCAGTTCATCTGCAATCTCAACAGTAGAAGAGATGTCATCATCTACACCCACAACCATCACCAGCTCCAACACAAATGTGCTGATGTCAGAGTGGTGATTGGTCTGATCATGACCAGTCCTACCTGAAGCAGGGGGAAGACCCGGATCAGTGGTGACTGTATAATAAGAATGCACTGAACATCAGTAAGACCAAGGAGATGATCCTGGACTCCATGTAGGAAAGTACAAGACTCTAAAGAGCTATGGAACTCCAGTGGAAAGGCTGGTCAACTTCAAATATACTGGTGTACATGTCAGTGAAGAGCTCTCCTGGTCACTTCACATTCACAACACTATCAGGGAACTAACTCAGACACCTCAGGTCTAATGATGTTCTACTCCTGTGGCATTAAGAGGATCCTGAGAGGTAGCATCATTCCCTGGTAGGATCCAGGAGAGAACATTCAGCAGATCGGAACACTAGATCATAGAAAGACCAGGTTTATTTTATCATTTGTTCAATTTTTTTTCTTTATGCTTTCAAAATTTTTGTGTCTCTTCAGTTCTGTTTCTTTTATTGTTTTAAAAGAACATCAGTTTCTTAAGATTTTCTTCCTTTTTTCTCTGTTCCATTGCCTTTTTTGTTTTTTATGTTGTTAGTTTCCTTCATATACCTGCATTTGTATATTTGTTTTTTTTTCTTTAAATTTTTTGCCTTCTGTTGATTTCTTTTCTTTTTTGAGTTATTCTCTTTCATCTTTCCATTTACCCTAACAAACATTATTTTATTATCAGTCAGATAAATAGATGGACTGAAGACAGAATATCAGTGTGTGTGTGTGTGTGTGTGTGTTGGGGAGGGGTTAATCCTGATGTGTATTAAGTGCTGATTATAATGTCTCTCTCTGTGAGCTTTAACAATCGGCTGTTTCACACCTACAGGCAGAGCAGCAAATGTGATAATGAGCCCAAGCACTCAGCTCGGTTCCCCACATACACCCACCTTGGTTCCCCTCAAACCCAGCTCGGTTCTCCACACAAAACCAGATCGATTCTCCACACAAACCCAGCTTGGTTCCCCACAAACCCAGATCGGTTCCCCACACAAACCCAGCTTGGGTTCCCTACACCCACCCACCTTGGTTCCCTACAAACCCAGCTTGGTTCCCTACAAACCCAGCTCAGTTCTCCACACAAACCCAGCTTGATTCTCCACACAAACCCAGCTCAATTCCCCACAGAAACCAAGCTCAGTTATCCACACAAACCCACCTTGGTTCCTCCTACAAACCCAGCTCAGCTCTCAACAGAAACCTAGCTTGCCCCCCCCCACAAACCCAGCTTGGTTCCCCCCACAAACCCAGCTTGGTTCCCCCAACAAACCCAGCTTGGTTCCCCCCACAAACCCAGCTTGGTTCCCCCCACAAACCCAGCTTGGTTCCCCCAACAATCCCAGCTCAATTTCCACAAAAACCGAGCTCGTCCCCCCAACAAACCCAGCTCGGTTCTCCCAACAAACCCAGCTCGGTTCCCCCAGTAAACCCAGTACAGTTCCCCACACACATCCAGCTTGGTTCCCCACACAAACCCTGCTTAGTTCCCCATCGTCACATGCCTAGCTCAGTTCTTTTCACACACCCAGCTTGGTTCCACTAATGCACACCCACCTCAGTTCTTTACATACTTCCAAATCAACCCCCCTCCACACACAGATTGGTTCCTCAAAACAGAAAACCAAGATTGGTTCCCTTCAAAAACCCAGCTCTATTCCCTCCACACACAAACCCAGTAAAGTTATACCCACACAACAAGTTCAATTTTCCAAATGAATTCGTTTCTCTACACACTAGCTGTCTTCTTTACACACACACACACACACACACACACACACACACAAATGATTCCCACTTGGTCCCTCAAAGGAACCCAGCTCAGCTCCTGACACACACCTAGCTTGGTTACCCACACACAGCCTGGTTCTCTACACATACAACTCAGTTCTCTACACACACAGCTCACACACACACACACAGCTTTTAACTTAATACACACTCTTAAGTAAATAATCCACAATGTGTGTTTCAGTAAAGTATTTAGTAATAGGGTTGTCTGACTGTCCCCAAGTGTTTATTTACTTTTATACCAACAATAACAATATTTAATATAAATAGAACACCAAGCCATAACCTTTCTTTCTTTCTAGTTCCATTATTGTTTATCTGTCCCATGATTCCCTGTGAATAAACACACAATAATGTATTAGATCGAGTGCATTAATAGAAACCTGTGATGAGCAGCTGCCCTGCTGTCAGAGCTGCTCTTATAGAGAATGAATGAACCGCTTCGGACCAATCGCGATCCAGAATCCAACACACACGCAAACAGATGACAGACTTACAGATTGAATGCACTTGTTTCCTCTCAGATGAATTCTGACACATCTCATCATCACACCCTCCCTCTGTCAGATCCCGTTATCCGGCTTGGTCTCAAACCACCGCATTTTTACTGGAGTTAATTAACACACACAGACACACACACACACACACACACACACATGCACACACACATGCACTGTTAGTGTGAGTACAGTATGCATCCTGTTATTCTTAATTAGGGACACAGGGAACACCCTTTGTATCAAAGGGGGTGGAGCATAAGAGGATGATTGACAGCTGGTAAGGAAGTGCCAACTGTCCACCCTCCATTTATGCCTTTATTTCCTCATATTACACTCACATGTTGGTGTGTGTGTATGTGTGCAATAAGAATAGGCTTAAAAATTCTCGATTATTACATCAAGCTCTGTTCACTATACATAAACTCCATCATCAGTTCATTCTAGGTGTGTCCCCATTGCTGGCCAAATTAAAAGGCTGTGTGTGTGTGTGTGTGGAGGCACTCCTTCAGACCAGCTAACACACGGATCATTAACAAGTAAAACTCATTAACACTCCTGAAATAGAGCCACTGATTTAATTTATTCCTCTCTGAGGTTTTCAGATGGAACACACTAAGTTCCTGTAAGCGAGTTTGCATAGAACACACACACACACACAACCATCAGACATAATTCTGACAAAAACTGTTCTGACCTTCTGTGAAGTGTCATCTATAAACATTCATACAGTTAATGACCAACAGAATCAGAATGCTCTGTGTGTGTATGTGTGTATGTGTGTGTGTGTGTGTGTGTGTGTGTGTACAAAGAGGAATAAGTGTGGAAGAAAGTGCAACATCCACAAGCGTAGTGTGAAGAAGAGCATCAGCTTGGCAGAAGACCAGGTCTTAATAAACAGTGTTCACTCTGGTTCCTCTATTCGACACCACACACACACACACACACACACACACACACACACACACCTAGCACCAGATTAACACCATCGTCTCAGACACTTTCAAAGGCCAGTATGGTTTTAAATAAACATATGTGTGTGCTTACTGCTGTGATGTCAGTTCTTATCGTTTCCTCGAGTTTCAGTCCAGAATGAACAACTTACTTTCATACTGTTAAACACCAGGAAACACCAGCTTTATTCATCAATCACTAACACACACCACCAAACACCAATGCACAGAATTACACACTAACCCCTAACATTAAACACCACCATTTTAATCAAACACCAACTTAAACCATCAAACACTAACTCACATCATCAAACACCAACATATACCATCAAACACAACCGTTTTAATCAAACACTAACTCACATCATCAAACACAACCGTTTTAATCAAACACTAACTCACATCATCAAACACAACCGTTTTAATCAAACACTAACTCACATCATCAAACACCAACAAATACCATTAAATACCACCATTTTCCCATCAAACACCATCTTAACGCATTAAACACAAACATTTTTCAAATGCTGTTTTTTAAAACACCAAGAGTCATCATCAAATACCAATACTCATACTATCAAACACCAACCTGTACCATAAAATACCACCAAATGCCAACTCATATAATTACACAATAACTCCTAACATTAACCACCAACATTAAACACCAACCCATACCATTAAACACCATCATTTTAATCAAATACTAACTCACACCATTAAACACCAACCCATACCATTAAACACCATCATTTTAATCAAATACTAACTCACACCATTAAACACCAACCCATACCAATAAACACCAAAATGAAATACCAATACTTTCCATCTCATACCATCAAACACCACCATTCTTCATTAAATACAATTAAACTCCAACATTTAACAGTACACACCATCCAACACCAACTAACACATCATCCTTCATCAGACACTCACACCAGCATTCATTCATCAACAGCAGTATTCTCCAACAATTAATAAATAACAAACTTCATCATCCAGGTCAGTAACTAGGAGGAGATTTCCACTTTATCTCAACATTATACTGAATTTTCCATCTACAGTGAGGTTTAGTGCCCAGGACTGTGCTGTAGAATTTTACAGAAAGCTTTAAGTTCAAGGATGAGCTGCAGCTTAAAGAATACACTAAATTTAACATAATTAAATGGCCATAAATTAGATAATTATCATTTTAAATAATCTTTACAATTTACAACAATAGCTGCATATATATACACTATATTGCCAAAAGTATTCGCTCACCTGCCTTGACTCGCATATGAACTTAAGTGACATCCCATTCCTAATCCATAGGGTTCAATATGACGTCGGTCCACCCTTTGCAGCTATAACAGCTTCAACTCTTCTGAGAAGGCTGTCCACAAGGTTTAGGAGTGTGTTTATGGGAATTTTTGACCATTCTTCCAGAAGTGCATTTGTGAGGTCACACACTGATGTTGGACGAGAAGGCCTGGCTCTCAGTCTCCGCTCTAATTCATCCCAAAAGTGTTCTATCGGGTTGAGGTCAGGACTCTGTGCAGGCCAGTCAAGTTCATCCACACCAGACTCTGTCATCCATGTCTTTATGGACCTTGCTTTGGTCACTGGTGCACAGTCATGTTGGAAGAGGAAGGGGCCAGCTCCAAACTGTTCCCACAAAGTTGGGAGCATGGAATTGTCCAAAATGTCTTGGTATGCTGAAGCATTCAGAGTTCCTTTCACTGGAACTAAGGGGCCAAGCCCAGCTCCTGAAAAACAACCCCACACCATAATCCCCCCTCCACCAAACTTTACACTTGGCACAATGCAGTCAGACAAGTACCGTTCTCCTGGCAACCGCCAAACCCAGACTCGTCCATCAGATTGCCAGATGGAGAAGCGCGATTCGTCACACCAGAGAACGCGTCTCCACTGCTCTAGAGTCCAGTGGCGGCGTGCTTTACACCACTGCATCCGACGCTTTGCATTGCACTTGGTGATGTATGGCTTGGATGCAGCTGCTCGGCCATGGAAACCCATTCCATGAAGCTCTCTGCACACTGTTCTTGAGCTAATCTGAAGGCCACATGAAGTTTGGAGGTCTTTAGCGATTGACTCTGCAGAAAGTTGGTGACCTCTTCGCACTATGAGCCTCAGCATCCGCTGACCCCGCTCCGTCAGTTTACGTGGCCTACCACTTCGTGGCTGAGTTGCTGTCGTTCCCAAACACTTCCACGTTCTTATAATACAGCTGACAGTTGACTGTGGAATATTTAGGAGCGAGGAAATTTCATGACTGGATTTGTTGCACAGGTGGCATCCTATCACAGTTCCACGCTGGAATTCACTGAGCTCCTGAGAGCGACCCATTCTTTCACAAATGTTTGTAAAAACAGTCTGCATGCCTAGGTGCTTGATTTTATACACCTGTGGCCATGGAAGTGATTGGAACACCTGATTCTGATTATTTGGATGGGTGAGCGAATACTTTTGACAATATATAAATAAAAAGAGAATAGATTTTTTAATGTTTCTAGTTAAAATAAATGAATTATTATTATTATTATTATTATAAACTCCAGAGAAATTTTCCTTGTTCTGGTCGTGTTTTTAACAAATGATTTATTATATAAATAAATAATATACAATTTACTACACATTTCTGCTGCCTAGATAACATAGAGGTACAAACACTATTACAGTGCCGCTGGTATGTACACATTATCCTATTAAATATAGTGGCCTATTAAATGGAGCACAGTGACAAAATATTGCTAGAATCTGAAGTGACTGTGTTGGATGAATATTTACTTCAGATTCTGAGTAAAACCTGCTTGAGGAAGCTCAGTGAAGTGCAGTGCTCATGTTCACACCAGCCACAGAACGACAAGCATGCTGACAGATCCAAGAAAGAACACTCATGCTAATTACCTGGATGTACGACTCTGGAGTCAGAGCTGTGAAAATACATGTGTATTCTCCAGTTACCTCCTTCATTTATTATACTGCTATTGAAAACAATTATATTAATGACAAAATACTAAATATCATCATCCTACTGACAACAATAACAACTTCCTATCACCAGCTAATTACAGCATTCACCTACATTCACCATCACACACCATCACTCACCAACATTCACCATCACACACACACCAACATTCACCATCACACACACACCAACATTCACCATCACACACCAACATTCACCATCACACACACCAACATTCACCATCACACACCAACATTCACCATCACACACACGCCAACATTCACCATCACACACACACCAACATTCACCATCACACACCAACATTCACCATCACACACGCCAACATTCACCATCACACACACCAACATTCACCATCACACACACACCAACATTCACCATCACACGCCAACATTCACCATCACACACACACCAACATTCACCATCACACACACACCAACATTCACCATCACACACCAACATTCACCATCACACACGCCAACATTCACCATCACACACACCAACATTCACCATCACACACACACCAACATTCACCATCACACACACCAACATTCACCATCACACACGCCAACATTCACCATCACACACACCAACATTCACCATCACACACACACCAACATTCACCATCACACGCCAACATTCACCATCACACACACACCAACATTCACCATCACACACACACCAACATTCACCATCACACACCAACATTCACCATCACACACGCCAACATTTACCATCACACACACCAACATTCACCATCACACACACACCAACATTCACCATCACACACACCAACATTCACCATCACACACACACCAACATTCACCATCACACACACCAACATTCACCATCACACACACCAACATTCACCATCACACACCAACATTCACCATCACACACACCAACATTCACCATCACACACACCAACATTCACCATCACACACACCCCAACATTCACCATCACACACACCAACATTCACCATCACACACACACCAACATTCACCATCACAAACACCAACATTCACCATCACACACACCAACATTCACCATCACACACACACCAACATTCACCATCACACACACCCCAACATTCACCATCACACACACCAACATTCACCATCACACACACCAACATTCACCATCACACACAATCACACACACCAACATTCACCATCACACACACCAACATTCACCATCACACACACACCAACATTCACCATCACACACACCAACATTCACCATCACACACACACCAACATTCACCATCACACACACCAACATTCACCATCACACACACACCAACATTCACCATCACACACAATCACACACACCAACATTCACCATCACACACAATCCCACACACCAACATTCACCATCACACACACACCAACATTCACCATCACACACAATCACACACACCAACATTCACCATCACACACACCAACATTCACCATCACACACACACCAACATTCACCATCACACACACACCAACATTCACCATCACACACAATCACACACACCAACATTCACAATCACACACATCAACATTCACCAAACAAAACTTTATATTCACTTTTTAGTAGCAACTCGTACTTGTGATCAAGTCCTAAAAGTTTTTCTGTTGGCTTCTATCAACTGGTGTGTGTGTGTGTGTGTGTGTGGAATGGTCTGTGCTTGTGATGCAGGCCGATGCATGGAGCACCATCAGCTCTCAGAGAGGTGACAGGGGGCCTTTGTGTGTGTGTATGTGTGTGTGTGTGTGTGTGTCTGTAAAGACCAGACAACTCAGAAGGTGTTAATAAATGTGTGTGTGTGTATTTGAGAGAGAGAGAAAGAGATACATAGAGAGAGAGAGAGTGCTGTCACTCCTACCCTCCCGTCCATTATGGCCCATCTTTTCTCTTTCTGTCTGTCTCTCTCTGATTCTCTCTCTCTCTAATTCTCTCTCTCTCTCTCTCTCTCTCTCTCTCTGTTCTGGCCAAATGTGAAAGATCAGATGGAGCAGAAGGACACCCAAAACGCACTGATGTCACATCCTGTGGCCTCCAGCCTCTGTTATATGAATCAACACCCCCCCCCCCCCCCACAGCCACATGGGACTGACACACACACACACTTAGAGTGTTGAACTTTACACACCAACTCAAAATGGTCACTCATCAAACCCATCAAAAAAACTGAGTGTGCTATTGCAAATTAATATTTATTTATTTATTGATCAAATTAAAATCAATTAATATTATATCATCTTGTTGGAATGTGATAATGTCATCAGTTTTATTTCGTGTCATATCAGACAACATGCTCTCAGGTTCCAGCAACAAGATCAAAGGTCACAATCTTCCAGGTTTCCATATCAATGCTCCCATCACCAGTGGCTGCAGTTCTAAAGTTTCCAGTCCAACCAGTCTCCCTGCTCCAGTTTCCAGCACCAAGAGATTCCAAAACCACAGCAAGCTTACTGGGACCAGTGTTGCCAGGACGAGAAACTGCTTTATTACAGCACAGAAGGTTCCATAAGTAGAGGTTCTGAAATGTTCTCAGTACCAGTAGTTTCAGCTCCAGTGCTTCCATTAAGCTAGATTCCACTATGAATGGTTCCAGTGTGGAGATGTCGTAATTAATGGGGCCAATGCCAAAGGTTCCGTTAGTAATAGTTCTCAATGCCAGTACTAAAGGTTCCAGTACAAAACACTGCAGCACTAAACAGTTCCCATGAAGGCGTGAGTGTCACTGGATCCAAGAAAATGCCTTATGACTAATAAATGTTAATTGATTATAATGTTAAATATTAATTTATTTTAATTCTAAATATTAACTTATTAATGTATTTTAAAATTTTATTTTCTTCTCAATTTATTAATTTATTAATTTATATATTTTTAATTTTTGTATTTATTTATTTATTTATTTATTTTCCCATGTGCATTTTTTTTTGTAAATAAATTTGAGCTGCATTTTATTGTATGAAAGGCGATATTATTGTTATTATTATGATTATTAAAATTATATTATTTTGATTTAGCTTTATATTTATTCAAGAATTGAAATTTTACTTCATAAGAAATTATTCATAATTATTTATAATATTTTGTTTTGGATGTAGAATTTTTCTCAGGATGCTGATTTCATCCACATGGTGATTCATGCTGCATGTGTGTTTATTTACCAGCGTGACATTTAAATCAGTGTGTAAATAAAATGTACTAAAGTTATAATAATAAATATAAAATAAATACATTTAAATAATTAATCTTCAGATCTGTGCAGTTAAACAGGAATGGAACAAATCACTATCTCTATTTATTTACTTTCCCCTCAGCAGTGTGTGTGTGAGTGTGTGTGAGTGTGTGTGAGTGTGTGTGTGTGTGTGTGTGTGTGTGTGAGTGTGTGTGTGTGTGTGTGTGTGTGTGTGTGTGAGTCTTGAAAAGGTCAGCTAATTTCAATTTCTGCTAATCGTTTGTGACTCAAGGTCTTGTTTTTTTTTTCTTCCATCGGCTTTCAGGTACAAAATGTGCTGCATCTGATTCTCCTGCGTTTATTTTTTTTCTCCTCCTCAGTTTATCTGAGTAATTCTGCTCAGCGCTCATTACGATCCCCTCCGCAAGTTGTCTGGAGATGTATCTATTCATTAGCTTCAAAAGGGTGTCATGCACATGAATTATGCTAACACGATCTAATTAGCAGATGCAAATGAGGTTAGTCAAAAAAAAATGTAGCGAAAAAAAAAAGAGAAGAAGACGACGAAGAAAAGCTCCATGGGATAGTTGGAAAGAGTGACAGATACACCAACCGCCCCCACGCTGAGCACCAAATGTGATGGTTCGCCCCTGCTGCTCCTCTTTACAGGAGGACAGGACCGAACCATAAACACAGGAGTCGGGGGTGGAGGTGGAGGGAGGATTAAAAAAAAAAACGCAAACTTTAAAAATAGGAAAAGCAGCACACCTTCACGTGGGTGTGAAAACATTCGAGGCTGAGATGAGAAGACTCGCATCCCAGAGGACTGCGTCTGGAACTTTCCGGAACGTCTTGCGCTTTAAGGTTCCATCACTAGACTCCTGCTCTCTGAGAGAGAGAGAGAGCTGACACGGACAAGTGCGTATTGATATGAAGTGTAAGGTTAAAGCAGCACAGAGGGTGGATTTACTGAGCGCTAATCTCCTAGTCTCATGAACTAACCGCTAACCCGCCTGCTAACTAGTACCCACACTGCTACACTGCACTCATTAGCGTCTCTGTTCGTTTTGAAAGCTAAACCCTGCTTCGGTCCCAAACCACACATTCTGTTCAGCTTTCCCGCTCGTAGTTACTTCACAGAATGAATTTTAATCAGAAGTCGTCTATCACACACCACCGTTTGGGACACGGCCATGATCCTGCTTCCGAGAGGCATCCCGGGAGTCGACGGGTCCCCAAAAAAAAAGGAGAGAAAAAGGAGGAAGCAGAAATGGCTGGCGGGCGTCTTGACATGTGTTTGGCCAAATTCCAGGACCTTCTGGCCTTGTTTAGCCCAGAGAGTCGACCTGCGTTTAGCTTAAATACACACACACACACACACACACACACACAGGACAAGCGAATGAGAGAGCAAGGGCTTGTCCCTGGTTTTGAAATAAAAAACCTGCACTGCTCATGCACTGAGAAGTGAAAGGTGATGTAGGTGTTGTTCACCTTCAGGCAGGAGCCCAGAGCTTGCTGGGAAAGGGGCGGGGCTTTGTGTTGATGATTGAAATGACAGTAAACAAGCAGAAATATAAACTACTGAGATAGTAAACATAATAACACACGCACAGACAGTGAACATGCTAACACACGCACAGATAGTGAACATGCTAACACACGCACAGACAGTGAACATGCTAACACACGCACAGATAGTGAACATGCTAACACACGCACAGATAGTGAACATGCTAACACACACACAGATAGTGAACATGCTAACACACACACAGACAGTGAACATGCTAACACACACACAGATAGTGAACATGCTAACACACACACAGATAGTGAACATGCTAACACACGCACAGATAGTGAACATGCTAACACGCACAGATAGTGAACATGCTAACACACTCACAGATAGTGAACATGCTAACACGCACAGATAGTGAACATGCTAACACACGCACAGACAGTGAACATGCTAACACACGCACAGACAGTGAACATGCTAACACACGCACAGACAGTGAACATGCTAACACACGCACAGATAGTGAACATGCTAACACACGCACATATAGTGAACATGCTAACACACGCACAGATAGTGAACATGCTAACACACGCACAGACGGTGAACATGCTAACACACGCACAGACAGTGAACATGCTAACACACGCACAGACGGTGAACATGCTAACACACGCACAGATAGTGAACATGCTAACACACGCACAGACAGTGAACATGCTAACACACACACAGACAGTGAACATGCTAACACACACACAGACAGTGAACATGCTAACACACACACAGACAGTGAACATGCTAACACACACACAGACAGTGAACATGCTAACACACGCACAGACGGTGAACATGCTAACACACGCACAGACGGTGAACATGCTAACACACGCACAGACGGTGAACATGCTAACACACGCACAGACCGTGAACATGCTAACACACGCACAGACGGTGAACATGCTAACACACGCACAGACGGTGAACATGCTAACACACGCACAGACGGTGAACATGCTAACACACGCACAGACGGTGAACATGCTAACACACGCACAGACGGTGAACATGCTAACACACGCACAGACGGTGAACATGCTAACACACGCACAGACCGTGAACATGCTAATACACGCACAGACGGTGAACATGCTAACACACACACAGACGGTGAACATGCTAACACACACACAGACGGTGAACATGCTAACACACACACAGACGGTGAACATGCTAACACACACACAGAAGGTGAACATGCTAACACACACACAGACGGTGAACATGCTAACACACGCACAGACGGTGAACATGCTAACACACGCACAGACGGTGAACATGCTAACACACGCACAGACGGTGAACATGCTAACACACGCACAGACGGTGAACATGCTAACACACGCACAGACGGTGAACATGCTAACACACACACAGACGGTGAACATGCTAACACACACACAGACGGTGAACATGCTAACACACAGAGTTCATCCCTCAGAGCGAGAGAGGGTTTAAGGATGAGCCTCCTGACCTCAATGCAGGGTCATGTGACTTCATCAACCTTTTACAGGAAGTTACAATCAGCTCTATTCACACAGCAGATAAAGTCCATTCCTATTCATTTTATTTATTTTATTTTAAATTCTTTTCTTTCTCCTGCAGGTTTCAGGTTTGAATTCGACTGAATTGAGACACACACACACACACACACACACACACACTAAGAAACAGAAATACTGCAGTAACCTTCACCGCTCTGTAAACGGCCCTAATTATAGCAAACATGCTAACACAATGTAGCATTTTAGTGAACATGCTAACACACACAAACACACACACAGTCACACACACACTCACACACACACTCACACACACACACACTCACACATGCAGAGGCTCAATGGGGCAGAACATTACTAAGTAGTGCACACTACAGGAAGGGTAAGCATGTCCGAGAAGGGAGTGTGTCACCATGGCTACCCTTCCTGTGACCGTCAGAGTCTGGAGAGCATAGCAGGAC
>NC_080723.1:25210399-25232899 GCF_019097595.1 Hemibagrus wyckioides
CTACAGTACAAACACTACAATAAAAACACTACAGTACACACACTACAGTACAAACACTACAATACAAACACTACCTGTACAAACACTACAGTACAAACACTACAATACAAACACTACAATACAAACACTACCTGTACAAACACTACAGTACAAACACTACAATACAAACACTACCTGTACAAACACTACAGTACAAACACTACAGTACAAACACTACCTGTACAAACACTACAGTACAAACACTACAGTACAAACACTACCTAGTAAAGCCTTATGTGGGCAAGCTAACTAAACAAGCATTATCTGGATACACACTATGTGGATATTCCTTACACAAATACTACATAGACAGGCACTATCTAGATGTGTACTTGATAAGCACTACCTGGACAATAATGCTTAGTCAAGATTACCTAGTCAAACATTACTTATTTAAGCACTACCTTGACAAGCACAACTATAACAAGGACTAACTAGACAAGCACTATGAGAACTATATGAGTAAGCACAACTAAGACAACCACCACCTCAACAAACACTACACGGATGGATGCACTACCTAGACGAACACTGTTGGGCCCTTGAGCAAGGCCCTTAACCCTCTCTGCTCCAGGGGTGCTGTATCATGACTGACCCTGCGCTCTGACCCCAACCTCCAAGGATGGGATATGCGAAGAAAGAATTTCACTGTGCTGTAATGTATATGTGACAAATAAAGGCAACTTAACTATGTGTATAATCACTATTTACACAAGTACAACATAAACAAGCAGTATCTAGCTATGCACTTGATAAGCACTTCTTAGACAAGAACTACCCAAACAAGAACTATTAACACTATATGGGTATACACTACTAGACAACTAGACAAGCACTACCTAGAAAAACTCTACTAAGACAAACACTACATAGATTAGCACTAACTGGACAATAATACTTAGTCAAGGACTACCTCAACAAGCACTACCTGGACAAGGACCATCTAGACAAGCACTACCTCAAGAAACACCCTAGACAAGCAGTTCCTATACAAGATCCTATTTCAAAACTCGGCAAACATTCTGGACGGTGGTTGGGGCAGGAGGGATGGTGTATGGAGGTGCAGATAGACAGTAACCACCACTCATCAAGAGGCAGATGAAAGCAGCAGTGTGACCCAGTGAAGATGTGATTTTTGGTGTGATGAGACTGAAATGTAGATATTGTGTTTGGGGAAGTTTCATCTCTAAAGTGAAATACAGTGGTGGTGGAGACATCAGGATGTTTTTCATCCTCAAAACCTGGGCTTCTTGTCCAAATTGAAAGGAGAGTCAATTTTTAATATAGAACAAAAAAGCCTGGGAGAAACTTCTCTTTTCAGCAGGACAACAGTCTCAGACATAAGGAGAGAGAAAGGAGAGTGGTTAAAAACACAAAGGTGAATGTTCCAGTGTGAACAAGTCAAAATCCTGGTCTGAATCTCTTGAGAATCTGTGGCACTGTTTGAATATTGCAGACAGCAAACAAGATCCAAGAAACCTGAAGAACCTTCCGGAAATCTCCAGGAAGGATGAGTGAAAATCCCTCAGTGCTGCACTCACACTTCCATTTTTTCTTTTTTTTGTGAAAAGTTTAGAAAATGTTGTGAATTTTCTAATTTACAGTTCGGTTAATACCCACTTATACACTCCAGACGTGTGTGTGTATATGTGTGTATATGTGTGTGTGTGTGTGTGTGTGTGTGTGGGTAAAGGAGAATCTGGGATTTCTGCACACACCAGATTTGTGCGGGAGAGAAAAGGGAACATTAGCACCAGATCCGAGTCCAAACCGGGCCGGCTGTTTCCCCCTTCTGTATGTATGTGTGTGTGTATGTGTGTGTGTGTGTGAGTGTGTGTGAGTGTGAGTCACTGGACCTCCATAACGTCTAACCTGTGAGCACAGAAGGACATGAAAACATTCGACAGACGATCCAACTAAACAGGAGTGCCCTGCCATGTGTGTGTGTGTTATTGATCAGATCAGTAGTAAAAGTTGAGCTGAGTTATATTAAACTCTGCTGATCCACAATCTGAAAATTAACTAAACTCAAACTAAATATAAAAGCTGTATATTATTAGTTATTATTAATTATTAATTATTGTTAATTTATTTATTATAAAATAATTTTCTTTGAATGTATTTAAATATTTAAAGTGTATTATTTATTTATTTATTTATTTATTTATTTATTTATTTATTTATTAGTTTGTTTTTTTATTTATTGTTTACAAGTCTTTGTAATTTTTAATGATATTAAAATTATATTAATTATTTAATTAATTTAAAAAATTGTAATAGTAAAAATAATATAGTATATAATGTATTAAATACAACCAGTACACAGTAAAAGAAATTGAATTATAATAATCTACTTATATTTGAGTTCGTTAGTTTGCTGTAAGAAATGTTATATATTGTGTGTAAATATTAGTGTAATATTTTCAGCTGAAAAGTGTAACATTCATTCCTGTCGTGGCTCATTTGCATATAGCGACACCCACAAAACTCAATAAAACATCAGGTGTACAGAGAACTGAGAGAAGGGCATGAGCGCTCAGGGTAAAGACTGTGATAATAGTAATAGTAATAATAATAATAATAATAATAATAATAATAATAAAGGGTCACTAAATCCTCCATTAGCACAGGTGTTTGTTTACGCTTCGTGGCTCTGAGCACACCAGCCCTCTGTTTATACACCACCGTTAATTCTATCCTAACTAAGTGATGATTTCTGGGTGTCTGTCAGCTTGCTTTCATTAATTTTATTAATATTTATAGAAAGAGAATAAAATAAATTGACTAATTATTGCGGATGGAGTTGTTAGTCCCTGCCGAGTGAACTAGCATGAGGATGTGTCTTCTCTTAATAAGGATAACTGCTAAACACTGGAACCATCATAAAGGGTTTAACCTCCACAGAATCTTCCAGATCTCATATGTGATGTGATCTGAAGTGGATCAGGTGGAGGATCATGCAGGGATCTCTTTCTACATACATGTTTTAAATCTCTGTCTCAGTGCAGATAAATATAAACAATCCTGATGGAGACAGAGTCCATGTGGACACAGTCTGTGTGTGTGTGTGTGTGTGTGTGTAACAGCCTGCTGTCGGCGGGTCTGTTGGGCGTCTGTGGTGTGTGTGTATGTGTGTATGGCCCATCTGATGGAGATCTGGAGATCCAGAGCGGCCGAGTTTTCCGTCCCGGCTCAGACGAACACACACAGACTGTTTAACGCCATTATTTCCCATTTACATATAAATACAGACACACACACCAGGTTGTAGGCTCAATATTGAGGCAATGGAGCAGCTCGCAGGTCTGTGTGTGTGTGTGTGTGTTACAGATTTGGTTATTAACCCAGTGAACAGTTTGTCACTGTGAAAAAAAACTGATTTAAAATAATAAATAAATCTATAAAATGTAATTTGAAGTCCAGGAGCTGAACGTCTGAGGAAGATCTCCAGAGAGTCACTGACCTCAGTACACTTATGTCACGATTTGACTCTATTTAACTATTTGAGTGTGAGAGACGGCTGTGATGGGCTCCGTCCCGAGATCCAGCGCTTTGGGAATCCTACTTCCCCTTTCACCTCATTTGCATCACATCTGCATTTTTGAGATTTTATTTAGGATTCTGAAAGGATTGTTTTCTGAATTTTGTTGAATATGGTGTGCATTTAATAAAAATGTTCAACATTACTGTTATTAGATTTTTTTGTCAGTCTCTAGGATCCATAGACACTGTTTAGTTATAAAGGGAAAGACTTTTATCTGTCATCATTTTAAAATTGACATGATTCATGTCTATAGAGGATACAGTTCATGTTGGGGTTTAGGATTTTAGTGCTTGTTATATTTCTAGCAGTTTAATCAGAGAGATATTTCCATTTCCTCTGCTTTTTGTTCTAGCTAAATTTAATTGTCAGTTAAAATGTTCCCAATTTGAACAAATATACACACCATATCAGCCATAATATTATGACCACCTTCCTAATATTGTGTTGGTCCCCATTTTACTGCCAGAACAGCCCTGACCCGTCCTGCACTGTGTATTCTGACCCCTTTCTATCAGAACCAGCATTAACTTCTCCAGCAATCTGATCAACAGTAGCTCGTCTGTTGGATCGGATCACACGGTCCAGTCTTCTCTCCCCACGTGCATCAATGAGCCTTGACCGCCCATGACCCTGTCACCGGTTCACCACTGTTCCTTCCTTGGACCACTTTTGATAGATACTGACCACTGCAGACCGGGAACACCCCACAAGAGCTGCAGTTTTGGAGATGCTCTGATCCAGTGGTCTAGCCATCACAATTTGACCCTTTTGGTCAAACTCGCTCAAATCCTTACATCTGTCCATTTTTCCTGCTTCTAACATCAACTTTGAGGACAAAACTAACAGGTGCCATGATGAGGAGATCAATAATGTTATGGCTGATCAGTGCAGATTTTAATAACATTTTCTTTTAACTGCAGATAATTTTTTTATTTCTGATTTCTGATTGGTGGTAAAACTGAAGAATGAAATCTCTGAGGCTGCTCTTTAGACTTCATCTCACTTCTATCTTTAAAAAAAAAAAAAAAATTAAAACCAGGGCAAAATCATAAAAATCAATCAATCTCAGGTTTCTGTCAGATGATGGACAGAAACACGGCCAGTTAAATTATTAAGCAGGATGTAAGACATGATCTTTCATCACTAAAATGTGTTTTGTTGCCTAAACCTGAGCTAAGATGTTTAATCCGACCTTTAATACAGATGCCCAGAGCTCCATCTGAGCCCACCTCAGCCAAGCACTTGCAGATGTTCCTCAAGGGTTTTGGACAGGTTCCAGGTTCTGATTTAACAGACACTCATTAGGTGGTCAGTGTAGTGGTCAGTGGTGTTGAAGCTGAAGCTCAGGTTGTGAATGAAGTGTTGTTTCTGTCCATCCTCATCGTCATGAGCTGACTAAAAGGATAAAGTCATAAGGTTCCACTAGGCTCCTGCGTTTACTACGTGAATGGATCTCCTGAGGCAGGAAAGAGAGAACATCTGGAAATCCCTCAGGAGGAGCCTGGGATAGAGATGTCTGGACTGACCTCCTTAACCTGCTGCACCACGAAACAGTCCAGGAGAATGGAAGATGGAAGAAGGAAGATGCCAGAACCCAAGGGACAGAAAAAGGAAACCTACTGAGATCTTTTTTTTAAGCTTGTAGCAGTTTTTTTTTAAACTTCCATCTAGCATCCCCAGCTGATGACCAGACGCTCACACTGATGCTCCATCTGGCCTTCAGTCTTTCTTTATGGATCTAAAAACACACCCATAAAGAAAATGTCATGTTCCATCAAACCCACGCCGCTGATGTGTGATTCTGGGTAACATCGGCGTTTAGATGTTTTGATTTTGATCTCAAAAAATGTTCTTCACATCACAAACTTTGATCTCCAAAGTCTCGCCCCCTAAACAATCAAACCCCTGCTGAGGAACATGGAGCTTCTGCTCTGAGCAGATCGATTCATTAAAGCTGCATCAGTGTGGGATCATCATGAAGCTGCACACACTGTGATGTCACAAATCTCTTCATCACACACAGGGATGCTGGGTATTTTCTGTTCCTGGAGCAGTGTCTCATTTACGGGGGTGGACCACAGCTGACCCCCATGTCTCTGTAACGTTCTCTTACTAACATATGGCCTGGAAGTGGGAGGAGCCTGTGCGTGTGTGTGTGAATTGTTCCTAGTGAGATGGAGAAGTGTTAAAACTGTACATTCTCACTCATGTGACTCTGTGTGTGTGTGTGTGTTTGGGGGCTCCTGATGCAGTTTCTGCGTTTCAGTCTGCAGATGTGATAAAAGCAGAGCTTGTAGTGCAGTAATGGAACTCTCTCTCTCTCTCTCACACACACACACACACACACACACAGACACACACACACACACAAATACACACACACACTTGAGGCCTTGAGATGCTGTGATCAGGATTGAGATCAGGTATGCATGACCTCAAGCACCCCCCCCCAACCCCGGAAACAGCACACACACACACACACACACACACAACCCAGGAAAATACCACACACATACACACACACACTCTTGACCCACAGCTCCCCTCTTGTCTACCGTTAAACTCTTAGCACCTGCTGTGGTGATGGTCGATGGAGGTGGCATTTAGAGACAGAGATGGGGTGAGAAATGGGTTAGTCTCAGACCTCACGTACAGAGGGTGAGGTTGAGGTTATGGACACACACACACACACTCACACACTCACAACGGTGGTGTTGACATGCACCTTGATAATATGGATGAAGGTAGAAAAGAGTAAAAGTGTGTGTGTGTGTGTGTGATTACCATAATAATCCTCTCAGCATAAATGTAATTTCTCCCAGTGATGCTGAGGGATTAGGGTGGGTCCTTAGGGAGCTTCCTCATCCCTCCTCACCTGGCGGTTCTGTAAAACACAGGACATGACTTTAATGTAAAGATTATTTTTTTGTGTATTTATAAAGATGATTTATTTTTCATAACTGTATTATTTATTGTTATTTTGTTTGCTTGGAAAAGAGGAGCAATTTATTCTGTTGACATTTAGACAAGATTTTGTTTCATTTTATCAAATTAAAAAGAATCAATGAAAGAATCTTTAATTATAAGATTAATATAAATCAGAAGTGATTACAAAACAGGCAAGAATAGATAAAAACAACTGGTGTACAAAAAAATTATATTTTATAACAGATTTAAAATCCTCTGCTACATCATCATCGTCATCATCATCATTCACAGCTGGTCATATAACACACACACACACACACACACACACACAACTACATCAAAAGCTGGACAGAGAGACGCTGAAAGCCTTGTGGTGTTAAACGAGACATAACGAGACCCAGGTGAAACGAGCCACAGGTGAGAGTGAGTAGTGAGTCATGTGACTTGCTGGGGCTGATGGGAAATATAGCTCTGTGTCCTTCAGCACTTCTTTGATGATCAGTTAAAGAGATTAACACGTAGAAAGCTCTGGTGTTTCCTCAGCCTGTAGGCCTCCTCACTCCTTCGGTCCAGTTTAATCTTCAGTACAAACTTCGGTCAGTTTCTGGCCCACAGGCTGAAGGGTGTAAGTGAGATTTGGCCTCAGTCAGAGATTCCGGATGAACATCATACCATCAAAGACTTCAGTCTGAGGTCAGCAGGTCACCATGTTCCTTTAAATCGATGAGTGTAATGATTCAGCATCTGCTCAAATCCATTAATCAAGCAGATTTAGTTGTTTAAAAGCTGACTGAAGTCCAGTGAAGTCCAGTCAGATTTTTCACTGGTGGAGCCCTGACATGATCCTCCCACTGCTCCTTATGTACTTAGATTAGTGTCATCTAAAACATCTATGAAAGCCACTCAGAGAGAATTAAAGGAGTGTGTTGTTTACCCCTGGGAGGTGCAGGAGACAGAAAACATGGTATTTACTGCCACTTAAAAGAATGTTACCTGATATCAGCAGAGAGACTGTATCCCGGAGTCGGGGATTAGTCATGACAGCCTAATGCCTCAGGAGCAGAAGTCATCAGGTCTAACCCTAACATCCCTCTGTGTACCACCAGAACTAGCTCCTGAGACTGGAGGCATGATCATACAGTAGGTCTTACAAGATCTTCAAGATCTCGCGAAAAAACAGAAGATGATCTCCAGCCCAGGGTTTGGCTCCTCAGACACTCTTCATCTACATCTTCATCGCATGCAGTGTGTTTTACACTCCATGCCCAAACACCTGAAATGAGCAGCATTCGTTCAGTCAGGTGTGTGTGTGTGTGTGTGTGTGTGTGTGTCAGTCAGTTGGTAGAATATTTCAGCTCTCATTCCCTTCTGCCTGAGGATGAGAGGATGTGGGTTTTACATGAATGTTCATTCATATGAGATGCACATGCATGAGAAGGGGGGGGGCTATATTCTTCTATTCCACTGCACATCTATCTATCTATCTATCTATCTATCTATCTATCTATCTATCTATCTATCTATCTATCTATCTATCTATCTATCTGTCTGTCTGTCTGTCTGTCTGTCTGTCTGTCTGTCTGTCTGTCTGCCTGCCTGCTTGTCTGTCTGTATGCCTGCCTGCCTGCTTGCCTATCTATCTATCTATCTATCTATCTATCTATCTATCTATCTATCTATCTATCTATCTATCTATCTATCTATTCTCTGAAGATGGAACATGGCTTTGTTTTTTTTTTCTTAGATTGAAAAATAACTATATAAAGAAAGCACTTCTCCGTTAGAGCAACAATTCTGTCAGAAATATTGAAACACCTTCAGGATTCGTCTCTGATAAAATTAAATAATTATCTTCTTACAGAATTTCCTGAAAAAATGAAAAATAAATAAATAAATAAATAAATAAATACTGTTCATCTCACTAATTCTGGTGTATTCTGTTTACCTGATTATCGATTCCTGCAGAAATAAACACAAAGTCAAACAAATTCTGTGATATTCAGAGGAGCTTGTTTTTTTGTTTGTTTTTTTAAATTACTGCAGATTCAGATTCAGATTTGAGCGTCGTGTGACCATCATCACTTTATTACAGTCGAGTCTCACTGGGAGGAGTTTACCTGAAGAATCCTGTGCTTGTATTTATACCAGGTCAAGTGGTTTTACACAAAAAGCACAATATATATAAATACACTGGTTAGCCATAACATTATGACCAGTGACCGCTGAAGTGTATAAGACTGATGACCATCATGGCACCTGTTAGTGGGTGCTATGTTGATGTTAGAAGCAGGAAAAATGGACAAGCGGGGTCCGAATACACAGTGCAGGACGGGTCAGGGCTGTTTTGGCAGCAAAAGGGGGACCAACAGAATATTAGGCAGGTGGTCATAATGTTATGCTTGATCAGTGATATATGTGTGTGTGTATTTGTGTGTGATTTTTTGTGACCTATATATATATATATATATACACACCTAAAGAGCTGTTAAATATAAAATTATAGAATAGAGCATCGCTTAGACAAAGAGCATAAATAAGATAGTGAGCACTTTTTTAGAAGCTTAATTTGAAATGTTGATCAAGAACGTAAAGAGACAGATTAATAGAACATAGATAGATAAAATAAGGGGGTATGTTTTATAGGATATTTCAATTTTAAGAAAGTATGAAAGACAAAGGAGGTAAAGAATTGTAAGGAGGAAGGAGGAAGCTCATAGGCTAGTGGAAACTTAACACTTAATGAGTTCTGGACTCTGATTGGTGGATCAGATGCTGATTATTCCTTATAACAGCAGCTCTGACTTGAACGCAGGTTTATAATAAAGGATATTGTTTTTATAGTAACAGCTCATTCACAGGAACATAAAAGTTTAACCAGGTACTTAAATAGAGTTAAAAATGTAGCTGAAGTAAAGCTATAGATTTTTGTCTTATTAACTTTAAAAGGAGAGATAAAAAGAGAAGCTGGTGAGAGAAGACTGTTTATAGCTGCTATAATGTCAGTACACATGTAACCATGAATGAAAAACAAAAAGATATAATAACATTATTGAATAAATAAAGGTTGGTACTCATGAGTATATTTCTGCTGCAGTATCAGAGGAATATAAGGTGTATTTTTCTCTTCCATCACCACACAGAGT
Source organism: Hemibagrus wyckioides (assembly GCF_019097595.1). Classification (NCBI taxonomy): domain Eukaryota; kingdom Metazoa; phylum Chordata; class Actinopteri; order Siluriformes; family Bagridae; genus Hemibagrus; species Hemibagrus wyckioides. The sequence continues at coordinate 25,220,054 of NC_080723.1, forward strand.
GTTATTAATTCGTTCTGTGTGCAGAAAGAAAACTTCACTACTGATGAACACATTAAACATTTCTGAAAGCGTTTCCTTTATAAACAGAACAGATAGAAGATTGAAATTTAGCTCTAGTTTATTTCATATTTCACGACACTGTAATTGTTTATAATCAGGTCTTCACGGTGCCGGTGTGTAAATCCCAGTGTTTGTGTGTGTTAGGCGAGTGCAGGTATTTAAACCCCACTGTGTATTTGATCTCAGGGCTGATCTCTGTGAAGGCTGCGGATTTACGAGCGCGAGGTTTTTGTGGTCATGAAAACACACCATGTGTCTGCTTTAGAGAGTGTCAGGAGAGGTCAGTGCCATGTGTATTCTTAATGTGCGAATAAATCGCTGGGAGAATAAGCCAGAGCGCCGAGCTGGAGCTCCACCATCTCCTGCTTTTATCTCCATACTGAAACTTTAGAAACTGAAATTTAATGCAATATTTTAGTTACTGTCCTTATATTAAATATGTAAAAATACATTTGTTTCTTTTTTTATTATTATTATTAATAAAGTATGAAGTCCAGGAACCAGGAGCAGAGATGGACTCGAGGTATTAATGAGTTTGAGTCCAAATAAAAACCATGAGTCAAAAACCATCAAATCCATGAGAAGCTAATTGTTACCTTCAGCTTTTTGCTGAATTCGTGCATCGCTCCAGTTTTCCAGAAAAAGGAATTTCTTCTCGTTAAACTCTGTGTAACTTGAACATAACTTCAGACTGTTTTCAGATCTGATCCTTTTTCAGAAAGAATGGATCACTCACAGAGCTGCATTTTCTCCTTGATTCACTTCTCCAAACTTTCAAAATGTATTTAAAACGTGTTTGTGTGGGTCACATGGGAGTTAACCCACCACTGTTAACTAACCAAACACGCTATGTAACTCTATCCAAGTTCCCATCATGCACTGCTGTTCAGGTCATATGGTTTCTCAATGAAGGGTTCATAATCAGAGAACCTTAATGAGACCTGAGTGTTCTGGTGAGGATCCGAGTGACTGCTGTGTTCTTATCTGTCTACATAAACCGAACCGAACCAAGGAAGAAAACGCATCAGGTTCTGAAACGCTCCAAAGTAGACAGGAGTGAAAATACTGTTAAAAAAATCATGGTTGAGACCAAGGTCATATTTAACTAGAGCAAAGTCCAAGACTGAGACCAACAAACCTAAAACTGGAGTCTGAAGTCCAGTCTTACAGCCCTCACTGCTGCAGCCTGCTCTTCAGCCTGCTCTTCAGCCTGCTCTTCAGCTTGGTCTTCAGCCTGGTCTTCAGCTTGGTCTTCAGCCTGGTCTTCAGCTTGGTCTTCAGCCTGCTCTTCAGCCTGCTCTTCAGCTTGGTCTTCAGCCTGCTCTTCACCTTGGTCTTCAGCCTGCTCTTCAGCCTGCTCTTCAGCTTGGTCTTCAGCCTGCTCTTCAGCTTGGTCTTCAGCCTGCTCTTCAGCCTGCTCTTCAGCTTGGTCTTCAGCCTGCTCTTCAGCCTGCTCTTCAGCCTGCACTTCAGCCTGGTCTTCAGCCTGGTCTTCAGCATGGTCTTCAGCCTGCTCTTCAGCCTGCTCTTCAGCCTGGTCTTCAGCCTGGTCTTCAGCTTGCTCTTCAGCCTGGTCTTCAGCCTGGTCTTCAGCTTGCTCTTCAGCCTGGTCTTCAGCCTGGTCTTCAGCTTGCTCTTCAGCCTGGTCTTCAGCCTGCTCTTCAGCATGGTCTTCAGCCTGCTCTTCAGCCTGCTCTTCAGCCTGGTCTTCAGCATGGTCTTCAGCCTGCTCTTCAGCTTGCTCTTCAGCCTGGTCTTCAGCCTGGTCTTCAGCCTGGTCTTCAGCCTGCTCTTCAGCCTGGTCTTCAGCATGGTCTTCAGCCTGGTCTTCAGCTTGCTCTTCAGCCTGGTCTTCAGCCTGGTCTTCAGCATGGTCTTCAGCCTGGTCTTCAGCCTGCTCTTCAGCCTGGTCTTCAGCATGCTCTTCAGCCTGGTCTTCAGCATGCTCTTCAGCCTGGTCTTCAGCCTGGTCTTCAGCCTGGTCTTCAGCATGCTCTTCAGCCTGGTCTTCAGCCTGGTCTTCAGCTTTTGTAGTTTAGTCATTGAAAACATGTACAAGAAAAAGGAGAAATTCATGTAGATTTAAGAAAGTCAAAACATCCAGCTGGTTAGATCATCATCTCTGGAATCTTCAGTAAACTCTTCATCCAGAAGTGTGTGTGAATAATAACTCGCTCTTTTTCGCACGCACTTTACCGGCTGAAACAGGAAGTGAATCATGTCTTGGTTAGCAGGATTTGTGCTAATGAGACGAGCGGTTATTAAAATTAAACCTGGCCAGTGGTCCCCATCAGTCCCGGGCCATAAAGCCTGGAATGTGTGTGTGCCTTTTCATCTCCTCCAGCGACGAGCCGTCCTGACAAACTACGTGACACACACACACTTCCTCCCGTTCCCCCGCCGAGCCTCGTCCTGCTCCGTATTTTTACACCCTTAATTTTATGGGTGGTCATCGGGTGCGCTGGACAGAGGTCGCTTTAATGGGAGTAGACATAAAACCGTAGACTCGTTTGAAATTAATATATGGTGTAAATCAACTTTTATGATTTTTTTCAGTTTGTTCTCACCGTCAGAGTTTTTTTTAACAGCAGATTTTTATTGTTTGTTATTGTGATGTTTTTTTTTCCTTCGCTTATCTGTGAAATGTAGCTGTAAATGGATAACAATTCTGGTGTGAAAAAATGTTCTGGTGTAATATATCAAGATAAAAAAAAAATAGATTACAGTCGATTAACTGATTCAGATTCAGAGGAGAAGAAAGAAAAAGAAATAGACAGGACTTTCCTTCTTCTAGAAATACAAATCAACATTTTTTCAGTTCACTTTTAGAGACAAAATTTCAAATATGTTCAGAATTTTTGCTTAAATAAATCTAAATAAATTTACTGGTTAAAGATGGAGACCAAAAGTAAAGACAAATTTGTTTTTATTGCAGTTCCTAACTCTTGGAATTTTGTTTTTGTTTGTTTTCTTTTCAGTCTTCTGTAAAATGTTTAATAGCAGTAAATAAAATCTGATTCGTTTGTCTAGAAAATTCTCAGAATTGTTCTTTTGTTTCAGAGCTAAAATCTTTTGCTTCAGCCTGAAATTCCTAGTCGACGACTGGAACAGATCTTTCAGCTCCTTCGTTCTCGTCCCTAACGAGGTGTTGACAGCCACGTGGCAGTGATCGGAGCCTCGACAGCCTCGGGTCAGAGCTCGTCATCCTCAACCTTAACCTTTCCATCCCTCCATCTAACATCTAACCTCGACAGAAAGGCGAGAAACGAGCAGAGATCCTGGCGTGAAGAGGCGAGCGAGGCGCGGCGTCTCAGATCGACGTTGTCAGATCGGCTGTGCCGCCGGTTTAGTGTGATGTGACAGAGCCTGTGTTACTATGCCCTGTGTCACACCCCATTCACCACACCTCCATTTGAGGTTCTCCGTTTGAGGTATCTCTGAGGAGAGAGATAGAGAGAGAGAGAGAGAGAGAGAGAGACAAAGGGAAGAATGAGGTTTGGGTTTGTGGGTGAGTCGAGCAGCGGGTGTTTCCTCCTCAGGCTCTCAGCAGCTCCTCGTAAACTCCTATTTATGACTTTGTAATTTTACATTTATGAGTTTAGAACACCGTATTTACGACTCGGCACACGTTAAAGCACTCCACTGAGCAGTCAAACACGTGCACTTGTGTGTGTTGTGTGTGTTGTGGCTGATGTGGGGGTTTGTTTGTGTGTTTTTTCAGCAGAACATTGATGTGTTTGTTACATGACTCTGTTCAGTGTGTGTGATGCTGTGCTAGTTGCTGTAGCTGCACCTGCACCTGTCTGTTACTCACCTGAAGAGCTCCTTTATACCTTAATAAATAATAATAATCAAACTGTCTGGTTTTCATTTAGTGCTGTTGATCAGATTTCAGCTCCATGTCTGATCTCAGTCCCGCTGATGAGCTTAACGAACGCCACACAAAGCGAACGCAGGACACATGGCAGAGCCCTGAGACAGCTCTCAGAGATTACAGCGAGCAGCACAAACCGGGAGCTGAAGGAAGAGAGCAGAGAGAACTTCTTTCTCAGCCAACAACAAAAACAACAGACACGCCGTCGATCTTCAGCCTGCAGACGCTAATCACACATGGAGGATCGCGGCCAGGGGAAATCTGCCACTCCAGCTCGTGTCTGGAGCTAATACCACAAACGTGCAGGCGTTTAAACAGAAAAACACAACAATGATGTGGAATAATAATGATGAAAAGGTGAAACATGGCTGAAGGAACACAAAAGCTCTTCATTTTTTAGGCATTTAGCATAATTTCTCTACATTTGAATTACTGTCAGGATGAATTTTCACCCTGAGCTACACCCAGGGGCAGTTTTCTTCTTCTCTCCCAAATAAAAACACTGGACGAGACACTCGACATGTCAAGCTACAATGACTGATGTTTAATTGACCACCTGGAAGCCCCGTCCCATTCCCTTTATTTATCTCATGTAATTTTTCTCTTCTCTTGTATTTTAGTCAGTGTGAAAAGAGAATGATTTTAGATCATTAATGTGGAATAACATCAACATGATCACACACTGTACAGTTATGAGATTCTCTCTGGGTTCAAAATGAATCAGAAGATAAAGCATTTATGGTCCAGTTGTGGATCTTTAGGTTTGTGAAACACTTCACACACAGACACAGTGTTTCTCTGACACAAAGCTATAGTTTCTTATACTGTGTTTGTATAAAAATCAGAATTTATGTTTTTTTATTAGAAGGAATCCTATAAAGCTCTTAGTCGGGCGATCTCCTTCAGCCTGGGGTCAGTATGTGAGGTCAGCAGGACACACGGCAAGCTCTTCCTCCATTACAGTCTAATCTGATTAAAGCGTTTGTTCATTAATTCCTAAAACACATCCAGTTTCACCATTTTAAAAAAGTTAATCTATCAAAACAAAACCACTAACTAGTACTTAACCAACCTCCTAGAAAACAGCTTCATTATCAGGAGTGGAACATGACAAAAATACTCAATCATCTAAATGGACACAAGAAAGCCTCTGGGAAAAGAGTTAACTGGTCTAAAGTGTATAGAGAAATTAAAAACAATGAGGAATGATTAAATCTGTGACCCGGGCTCATGAGGCGGTGATGTAGTGCTGCGTGTGTTTCACTTCTCAGAAACACTTCTGCACTGCGATGGTGTTTGAGACGATGATCAGAGGCGAGTCTTCGTCCCTTCTGACTTGATAAAAACCTCTGAGATTTAACAAAGTAAATCGACGTTTAAACCTGTCTCACTCTCCCCCTGTCTCACTGTCTCATGTGTCTCACTGTCCCTCATGTTTCCAGCGTGTGTGTAAAAGCACACTATTGATTTACAGAAGTCTCACCCTGGACATCTCTAGTGGTACAAATCCCTCCAGAGAGAGAGAGAGAGAGAGAGAGAGAGAGAGACAGACAGACAGAGAGAGACAGAGAGAGAGAGAGAGAGAGAGACAGACAGACAGAGAGAGACAGAGAGAGAGAGAGAGAGAGAGAGAGAGAGAGAGAGAGAGAGAGACAGACAGACAGAGAGAGACAGAGAGAGAGAGAGAGAGAGAGAGAGAGAGAGAGAGAGAGACAGACAGACAGAGAGAGACAGAGAGAGAGAGAGAGAGACAGACAGACAGACAGAGAGAGAGAGAGAGAGAGAGAGAGAGAGAGAGAGAGAGAGTGTGTGAGAGAGAGATCCTTATAGAAGAGTCACATATAATCTTCATAAAGACAGCATTCACATGTAAAAATTACACACGTGATGCTTTCGGACAATTCATGTCATTTTTATTTTTACGCGCGCACACACACACACACTTCATGCCGTTTAGTCACAATTCATCGTGTGTTTTCTTGAGTCTTCAGTTTGTATTCGATCTCAAGACTTAAATGAAACACATATTACCCACTTATTATTATTATTATTATTATTATTATTATTATTATTATTATTATTATTAAAGTAATAATAAGGACTCTATGCAGACAGGCAGACGGACAGAGAGAAAGACAATCTCAACATGAAGTGGCTAATTAACGGGGACAGAGGTGTGTCGAGGGGCCGCTCGCGCGCGTCTTGACCGGAGACGAGAACAGATTTTTTATTCCTTCTTCCGGCTGACAGCCAATCAGCCTCCAGCAGCGCGGGGACCTCCCATCTCTCTCTCTCTCTCTCTCTATCTCACTCTCTCTCTTTCACAGATTTTTAGCCCCCTTTTCCCCAAATTCTTCACACATCCGCGCCGCCGCTCACATCACACACACACGCACACACACGTGCACCCGCAGAGCTAGTAAACTCGTCTCGTAACATTTACAACAACAGCAACAACAATAACAATAATAATAATCATCATCAGGTTATTTAATGATGCCTAATAGGTTATAGATTATTAACATGACGTGTGCACGTGCACGCAGTAGTGAAGAAGTCGTCTCTCTCTCTCTCTCTCTCTCTCTCTCTCTCTCTGATGATCTCACACTCCAAAAATCATGACAAGGCACCTGGGGCCCGGATGTGTCAGGTGAGAACCCGTGGTGCGCGCGCGCGCGCTCCCGTGTGAGAGACAACTATGAGAAAATTAAGAATCTGTATCTCGTCCCCCTTTTTTTCGTTCTTTTTTTCGCAGTATTTAGTAGTTAGTTCTCTTTGTGTGTGTGTGTGTGTGTGTGTTGTGGTAGTTAGTAGTGAATAGTTAGTTAGAAGTTAACTCAGACTGTATTTTGAGCCTTAATTCGTGACACATGTCACTAACACACTATAGTAGGTACACATTATAGTAAGTGCCCTAGATAGGGTGTAAAAAAACAAACACACTCTGCTGTAATATTTCATTCCATTCGGTTTGTGTACCCTTACATAAAGAACACTAAATAGTGTATTAACCAAATCTAGTGTACTTTATCACCCCGGGGTAGTAAACAGCACCCTATTGTTTACAGGAGTGCACTATTAAATCTAACATGAAGCTATTTCTGATATTAAATCTCTCCCCCTATTAAGAGCACTTAATAGTGTATTTATCATGAGCTTCTCTTACCCTAGACAGTGTGTACGATCTTCACTCCCTGTCCTGTGCATTATTATCCTGCAGCTTCTCATTTAAATAACCCTAGTATTAGTGTAGTATAAAATAAAGGCGTCCATCTTGTTTAGTGCACTATCACACAGAGTCTGATGCCAGGCTGAGGATTGGCTCGAGACAGGTGATGAGAGCCCTTATTTAACACACTATCTAGGGCACTTTGTGTAACACCGAGCTGAATCCTGAAATAGTGCCACTTATTTATTCCGTCTCATCCTCTCTGTCTCGTGGGTAGAGATGAAGTGCACTGGAACTGGAGCGAGTGTCGTTACATTCACCGTGTGGAGTGCACTCATCTCATCCGCGTTAGGGCGCAGCAGTGCTCACCTGATTTTATTCAAATTCTTTTATTTTCTTCTTCTTCTTCTTCTTCTTCTTCTTCTTTTTGATGAAAACAGGAAAAGTTTTATTTTACATCAGTTATTTAATTTAATTCGATCTCTCCTCACTCTTGAGTTTTTATTAAACACTGACCAGAGCTCTGAGTCTTACACTGGAATAATTCAACCGACTTAAGTGCCCTAAATATAGGGAATAAAATAATAACCACATCCTGTACCTCACACTCCACATCATCATCATCATCATCATCATCTTTATTTCTTCTTCTTCTTCTTCTTCTTCTTCTTATTATTATTATTATTGATCTTGCGCCCGCGCGCGCCCGAGTCTCACCTCCCAGCGTCCTCTCCTGGCATCTGTTCATTTCATAAATGAACTATTAATAAATTCATTATCTCATCATCATCACACTGAAGTGAAAAAGCGCAGCTGTGGGAAGAAGAAAAAATTAATACAAAAAAAAACGCCCAACAGATATTTTATTTTTTATTTTTATATTATCATTATTAATATTAATATTATTATTATTATGAATTCTCTCTCTCTCTCTCTCTCTCTCTCTCTCTCTCTCTATATATATATATATATATATATATATATATATATAAAGAAACATTTTATAAAAATAATAATAATAATAATAATAATAATAATAATAATAATAATATGAGCTCTCAGTGATCACACTTCTTTCTTTCTCCTCCTGATCTCTCAGCTCTGATCCCTGCAGGATGTCGGAAATCCCTCACACCTCCTCCTTTCACTATTTATTTATTTATTTATTTATTTATTTATTTATTTATTTATTTATTTAAATTTAGTCCAAATCATTTAAACACCGTCTCATATGGTGTACGGATTATTTTCATCAAAGCAGCATGTTTATTTGATGTTTAGGATTTAAATGATGATCACGTTTTAACGCGTGTCTCGCGCATTATAATATTTATTTAAATTTATTGTTTTGTTTTTTTGTATTATTGGAAACGAAAGTATCGGAAAGGGAAACACCTGAAGGATCTCTCTCTCTCTTTTTTGTGTGTGCGCGCGCGTAAGGTGTAGGAGGTAGGAGGAGGAGGGACCGTGACGAAGCACCGTGCGCACGTGCTGAAGAAGGACCCGAAAGCTTTCTTGATGCCGCCGGGCGCGTTTTTGTTTGTGCGCGCGCGTGCGTTCGTTCGCACAAAAACCCCCAAAATACTCTGAAACACTGCACCGACAGAAGCTCGCGCGCGGATTACGAGGTTAATCGTAGCATTCGCTTTGCGGAGTTGAACCCGAGGTGTGTGTGTTTACACTGGTCTCTGTTTTTATTGGTCTGTGTATAATTGGTTGGTTGTGTACGTGCACCTTTTGTGTGTGTGTTTGTGTGTCAGAGAGTCAAGCTAATTAAAAAATAATCTCTCTCTCACACACACACACACACATTTTAAAAAGAGCTCTATTGCTGTTATTAATGTATTATTTTAAAACACGAGCGCCTAAAAATTCTTTTTTCGCTTTTGTTAACTAAACAAACGGAATTCATGTTTGCAGTTTAGTCGCGCGCGCGCGCGTGTGTGTGTGTAATCATATTTTAAAATAAATTCCAGTTCAATTCTGAAGTGATTTAAGGAGGCTGCTGGACATCAGAGTCAGAGTCAGCCCCGCCTCTTAGAGTGTGTGTGTGTGTGTGTGTGTGTGTGCGCGCGTTGGTATATAAATCCCCCCTGCACTCTCATTTCAGATCAGAGACTCAGAGGGGAACTGGAGGTTCTTCATAAAATAGTAAAAACTCATTTATTTTTCAGGCACGCGCTCCCACTGTGTCTCTGCATTTTATTTTATTTTATTTATTAATTTTGTATCATTTTATTTTGTTTTGTTTCGTGTGTTTGTTTTAATCGAGCATGCAGTTGGAGAGTCTGCTGCCCAGCTTACCCAAGACTTTCTACACACTCTCATCATCATCATCATCATCATCATCCTCTTCTTCTTCATCGTCCAACAGCACGAGCCCAGGAACCTCTCACACGCACTCGAGCAGCGCACACAGCTTCCCCGAAGCAGAACGGACCGAGCACGAGCCTGAACCGGGTAAGAAGTACCGATCCGCCATGATGATGAGCAGCAGCACGAGCGGCAGCACCGGAACCACCACCGGAGCAGAGCGCGAGGGAGAAGAGTTCTCCACCGGAAGTAAGAGCAGGAAGAGTTCCCCGGTGATTGGAGGAGGAGCGGAGGAGGACGAAGAACTGGTGACCCGGCGCTACGGTATCGAAGAACTCGGTACCGACCGTTATTTCATCTCACCGAGCTCGGACGCGAGCGCGTGCTCGTTGTTCCCGTACGGTGCGCAGGGCGGCTCGGTGTACGGCGGCGCGGGCGCGCGCTACTCCTCACCTTACTCCTCCGCCGCCTCGGTGCTCGCGCCTCCTCCACCTCCTCCTCCACCTCCGCCGCCTCCACCGGGCGCCGTGTGCAGCTCACGCGCCCAGCTCGCGCCTCCATCAGCCGCCGCTTATCAGTTCGGACAGGGGCCCGCGTGTCTGTACCCGTCATATCACCCCGGTCTCGCGGTGGGCAGGGCTCAGGTGTACCTGTGTAACCGCGCATTGTGGCTTAAGTTCCACCGCCATCAGACCGAGATGATCATCACCAAACAGGGCAGGTACGGAACACACACACACTATTTTTATTTTATTCTCAATATTTGACCATTTTATAAACCAGTTTGTTATTTTATACCATTTATTTTCCTTTTGATAAACGTTTACAGATTATTCAGTTTCACTCTGATAATAATCGTGATATTTTCATTCAATTCAACTCAGTTTGGCGTTATTATTTATTTTATTATGGACAGTGTAACAAAGCAGCTTTACAGAAATAAACTATCTATCTATCTATCTATCTATCTATCTATCTATCTATCTATCTATCTATCTATCTCTCTCTCTCTCTCTCTCTCTCTCTCTCTCTCTCTCTCTCTCTCTCTCTCGCATGCTTTCTAGCGCGCGCACGGCACGTTAAAATAATGTGACGTGGTATCAAAACTTTCAAACCGGCTCGCGCAGGGACACGCGCTTAATCGAGATGATGAAGATAAAGTGCAGAGATCAGAAGCAGTCGGTAAGCTGATGATGGCGGAGGAACGAATAATTCATTCGTTAAAATCTGATCATTAAATCGTGAAACTTTTCTTTAAGAAAAAAAAAAACTGCACAGAATCGTGACCAGGTCTCGTGACTGATTTAATCCGCGTTTAAAATTTCCGGTATAAAATGTTTGATTTATTGATTCTGAAAACTAAAATACATTAAAAAAAATTCTCGAAACAAAACAGAAAACGTCTCGCGCACACGCGTCCTGAAAACAAACATTTATCAACTTGACAGATCACGCGCATGCGCAGTCGCAGAAGGCCCATCACAGTGGATTCGTTTCGAAGCTAAAGATTTCATCCAAATTACTTACCAAAATAAAATAAACCTGTAGTATATATTCTTCTTCTTCTTCTTCTTCTTCTTCTTCTTCTTCTTATTTAGTGTTGCAGGATTCCGTATCTGGCGCGTGTGTCTGAGGACATGAATGAAAATAATAAATAAAACAGAAGTATAATTCTTTGCACCACGTTAAGCAGAAATAATCAGGTTTATTTTCCCTGTGCACGCGCTGATGTTTAGGTTTATTTTGTACTGGTGATGTTTACAGCGTCCTGATGGGAAGTGCACGCGAACACCTCTAATGTTTTTATTTCAAATTTATAGGATTTATTCTTTTACTGATAAATATTTTTGTGCAGAAATCCATCACTCCGTTTCTCCTCCACCTCTCATGTTCAATCTCTCCTCCCCTCTGCTCTTCTGTCTGTCTGTCTTTATTTTCTTTTTAATACTCTTTTATTCCGATTTAGTTGAACTTGAAATGCATCAAGATTTATTTTTGTCTATTGAATGAATATAATTAATTAATTAATGTTTTGTGATGTAAAATAATTAAATTAAATATCAGACGATTCATGAAATTGAGATGTTTATTTTTCAACTTTCCATTTTAACCAATAATAATAATAATAATAATAATAATAATAATAATAATAATAATAATAATAATAATAAATAATAAGTTCTTTTCCGTGTTTTAAGGTGTTTATTAATTCTACTGTAATTTTACTTTTTATAATCTGTATAATTATATAATTTGAAAAATTTATTTATGAGTAACTTATTTATTATTAGGGTTTAAAATGTACATTATATATGATATTAATTCTAAACTTTTTGTTTGTTTTGATTTGTGATTTTAATAGAAATGATTTCTTCAGTGATGTCACATCCATTTAAATACTCTTTAGGAATTACAGGTTATTTTTGTATTATGGTTAAGTCTGTGTTTGTGCGCATGCGCATCCCCCCCTTCGTTGCGCTTCTACATTCTTGCAGAATTGTTTATTTAGATCTTGTTTTGAATTGTTGTAAGATTTTTGTTTGTGCACGAGCATCCGTTTTCGTTTCCTAACAATCCGACTTTTACATTTTCACATATTCACACTTCACACCGAATGTTGTCTCGCGCACGTTGCTGTTGCCGAGCCCCGCACTTTGCGCGCTAAAGGTGTTTCTTTTTATTTTATTTTATTTTATTTATTTTTAATCCTGTCCCGAACAGCTGCTGTTAAATCCCTTTTTAAAAAAAGAATCGGTGTTTGTGTGTCTCGCGCAGGCGCATGTTCCCGTTCCTGAGCTTTAACATCGCGGGACTGAACGTGAGCGCGCACTACAACGTCTTCGTGGAGGTCGTGCTCGCGGACCCGAACCACTGGCGCTTCCAAGGCGGGAAATGGGTCACGTGCGGCAAAGCGGACAACAACATGCAAGGTGAGGAGAGAGGAGGAGGAATAGAGAGGATTGCGCGAGCGGCCTTACATCCGCCACAGTGCCAGCTGCGCGTGCGCCGGAATAACGTTTATAAAGTATCTCTAGAATTTGGCTGTAAATCTGAAGTGTTCATGTGGAGCTTAAAACGCTTAAAAATACTTCACGTTTTGCAAAAAATAAAATAAAAAATAATGCAAATAAATGAATATTTATTATCGCACAGCGAAAGCCGCAGTTTTACTGCAGGAGAAAGAACTGATAAACAACAACAAATATATCAATAAAATTGTGCATTAATATGATTATCAGCAAAAACACTGAAGTTTCGGTTAAATTAACACTTTCATTTAAACCCCGCTGAAGCAGCACACATGAAGGTTGTAAGTTCTTTTTAAAACCGAATCGGAATCTGAATTTAAACCAGAATAAATTCATCATTTCCAGAACCCTGCAGTGATGATTTAATGCAGGAGCTCAGAGTAAAGAGCTGAAGGTTCATC
>NC_080723.1:25237899-25245399 GCF_019097595.1 Hemibagrus wyckioides
ACCATTTTTGCAAATGCAGAACAATTCATAAAGTACCAGTTTGTGTGTGTAAAATGACGGCAACATGCCAAGCTGAATTCTAAACAAATTGAAATGTCTTTATGCTATATTGAGAGTAATATACGTGTGTGTGTGTGTGGGTAGATGATCGTCCTGCAGTCTCTTCATAAGTATCAGCCGAGGCTGCACATTGTGGAGGTGAGTGAGGACGGGGTGGAGGACATGAGCGGCGAGTCCAAAACTCAAACCTTCACTTTCCCTGAAAACCAGTTCATCGCGGTCACTGCTTACCAGAACACAGATGTAAGACACACACACCAATCTCACTTAGTTCTGCTTTCTTGACCTTGTGCCTTTGGTAAAGTGAATATTTCTTTCTTTCTCTCTCTCCAGATCACACAGTTAAAGATTGACCACAACCCCTTCGCTAAAGGCTTCAGAGATAATTATGACTCGTAAGTGTCTCGCGCACCACACAGTACTGAGAGGCAGACAGTTACTGCACGCTTCAGTGAGACAGGCAGAGGTATAATGCCATGGAATGATTGTTAGACAACCTCATGGGGGAATGGACATGGAGCGAAAGAGCAATGAGTGGAGAGAAGGAGGTATGACTGGACAGACAGATGGGTACAGACAGATAGACAGATGGGTACAGACAGATAGACAGATGGGTACAGACAGATAGACAGATGGTACAGACAGATAGACATGTAGATATAAAGGTACACTCTTTATAAATATACTGTAGAACCTGTAAATATACCTACAGAACCCCGATGAAAGGTTCTTCCATATGTCCCTCTGCAGGATCCCAAAGAAGCTTGTTTAAGAGTTAATTAATTGATTAATTATGGATTAATTACGGATTAATTTTCTACTCCGAATTATTGCTCATTATTTTCTTGCTAGAACCGATCAGGTGTTTAGCATCTAACTTCTTGCTATACTGTTAGGAAAAGTGTTCAGGTGCTTTTTAGGGGGTCTTGGCTTCCTCCTAAAAGCTATTTCTTTATTTCTGCTTTGGGATCTAAATGGATAAACCTAATCATTTAACAAGAACCCTTCTGAATTTGGTTCAGAACCCTTCTGGTTCTGAATTTTATGTTGATCATTTAATGTTATTATCCAGAAAGAAAAGTTCTTAGGATTTACCCTCGCATCTACACTCAGACTAACATACATCTGTATCTGTATCGATGTCTCTCTCTCTCTCTCTCTCTGTCTCTGTCCCCCACCTCCTCTCCCTCTCTTTCCCTCTCTCTCTCTCTCTCTCCCCCTCTCTCTCTCTCTAACAGGATGTACACAGCTCCGGAGAGTGACCGATTGACCCCGTCTCCCACCGACTCTCCTCGTTCACACCAGATCGTCCCGGGAGCGCGTTACGCCATGCAGCCATTCTTCCAGGACCAGTTTGTGAATAATCTCCCGCAGAATCACCGTCTATATGGCGGAGAACGTGCCGTTCCTCAGACCAATGGCCTCCTGTCTCCTCAGAGTGACGACTCGTCCATCTCTGCCTCATCCTCGTCCTCCGCAGCTCAGCGGTGGTTCGTCACACCCGTCCAGCAAAACGAGGCAGAATACTCCGTCCTCCCTTATGGCATCAAACCCCTCCCACTTCAGAGCCCGCACTCCTTTGGTTATTACCCAGAATCCTCTGCTTTTGCCTCGATCTCAGCTGGCTGGAGCGGTGGGAGAAGTTCTTATCAGAGGAAAATGGCTGCCGGTCTGCCCTGGTCGCCTCGCCCGAGTCCGCCGTCCTTCTCTTTTCCTGAAGATCCTCTGACCACGACGACGATAACGACCAGCTCTAAAGATAAGCTGCAGGATGAAGGATCAGCGGTCACTGCGGGCGCTGGGGGAGTCTGGGGTCTGGAAACGGCCTCAGATTTGAAGCCTTTGGACAAATTCGATGCCCCCTATGCCATGGTGTGTAAAAGACGACGTCTCTCATCCAGCGCCAACGCTTCGCCGACCATAAAGTGTGAGGACGTGACTAGCGACGAGTATGGAAAAGAGCAGCCCAAAAGCTATTATGCCTTTTACACCAGCCCTTAAACCAATATTTTTCCTCGGGTTTTCTCTCTATCGCGCTGTTCCCCCCTCGCTCTGCTATTTTAAAGTGCTTTTAAATTTTTTTTTTTTGTAATTTTTTATTTTAACGCAGGTGCCAAAGCTCTGTGCTCCTTATCGTGATCTTTATTTTCATTTTTGACATTTTGTGAAAGATGGGGATTGATTTTTCCTTTTAATCTTTTTAAATAATCTGCTGTTTTTAATTTTCTTTTCTATTTTAAACATAGATATATATTATATATAAAATCAGTGTGATGGTTTTTTTCCTCCTTGCCCTCTCCCTTTAATTTAAGATCCTTTGGTTGTACAGTATTTGTGCACTTTAGATTGTGATGTATCTTGTATAAATTGTCTACATGGCACTGGTATGAGATGTGGAATAAAATGTGCTTTTCATAAAGTTCTTCATGTCTTTTTTGGGGATTCTTTTCTTTTTAAGACACTTAAATCATTTAAATTCCAGAAAAAGCAAACCAGTTTTAATGCATTCACAAGGTTTATTTATTGGAGCTGATTTATTGGTAATCGCAGACCATATTTTTCTTTGTAATTTCTAATCTTAACGCTATTTTACCGTCTTCACAATATGATGGCTACTTTTTCTCCAATGTTTCGATTCGGAATTAAATGAATTGTATTTAACGTTAAACAGCTCTGGTTTCATTGTGTTTTTTTATTTTTTTCGGACGCTCGAATAAACGCGCGATCCTGATATCAACATGACCTTTCTCATTTCTAAATGACGGCGTTTTAGTTTTAATTTCAAATTCTTATTCTTTCTAAATAAAGTGGTTTTCCGACAGAAAATCAGCGCGTGCCTGTAAATAGACCGGGGAGGGATTAAACGGAATTTTAAAAATAAATAAATAAAAATGCAAGAGATCGCTGTTATTTTGCGGTTTGGTCTTTAAAATAACTAATTCGTCATTTTAGATTTAATCAATAATAACGTTTAATCGTCTTTGGTTTATTTTCTGGAGGAAGCGTAAATGAGAAATTTCCGCTTTTTCATTTCATTTAATTTCATTTCATTTTAATTCAGACCTGCCGCGTCCTTCTCTTTAACAAACAATATTGTTGGAATTATTAGGAAATGAAATAAAATTAAAGACAGAGCATTAAATAATCTTAAGATTTCGTTTCTTCTGAATTTGCATTCGTTAATGATATCACAAGCAGGAAAGCTTTTGCGCGCGCGCGCGCGAGAGAGAGAGAGAGAGAGAGAGAGAGAGAGAAGTTATTAAAAACACAGATATAAATACATATATACAGATACCGCATCGAAAATTATCGTAGGCTGATAGAGATAAATGATTGTCATTTCGAGCAGGAAAACATTTAATAATCCTATTAAACAAGTGTTGTGAGGAATTATAGCGCATAGGCCTACAAATGAACTGAATCAATAAATGAATCAAATCGCTCATTTTAATCATTTAAGAGTCCTCCGTATTCCTTTAGCATCTTGTGCGCTTCTCTCAGTGTGAGACTGTAATGAGACCCTGCTGTAACTTTCACGTTTAATTATCAGATAAACAGGATCACACAGTTTGGGTCTCGACTTCCGTCCTAATGAGACTCTTAATGAAACGCAATGATGGTGAACTTTAATCTAAGGAATTCTAAAAGGCCTACAAAAAAATTAAACTAATAATAATAATAATAATAATAATAATAATAATAATAATAAATATTATTACAAATGATAAACAAAGCGCAACAACCGTTCATCTTAAATCATTTTTTATCTGTAGTAAATTGTTTTGTTTTGACATCCCACTAAAATGAAATGATGTATTTAAATTGTCATTATTACAAAGCCTCAAAAACAAAACACTAAGACCGGATGTAAACATTAAAAGTAGATCAGTGTTCGCTGTTTAAGCTCATCCAAAATATCATTCATTACATTTTACTCTTAATTCAAATATATTTAACAATAATAATGAAATGATTTGTCACTCATAAACGCTAACAGTGAGTGAAAGACAGCAGTAGTAGATGTCGGCGCACAGAAATGACATCATGCTAATTTGTTATAACTGGAATCGATTTCTTATTAGCGGCTGATGTTTTTTAATAACATTCACGAATCTTTTTTTTTTTTAAATTCATGTTGTTTTTACTATTAATATACTAACTGCATTACTATACTAACGTATACTGATATACTCGCTTAATATTAATGCAGTTGGTGTTTGTCAAAATGTTTGTTTATATATAGTTCTTGTTATTAGCCTGCAGGAAAGCCCTTTCTCATACTCTGTACTGCTTCTAAAAGAACAAAATGTTGAAATTCTTTACAACAATCAAAGACAAATCATCTCAACACATCCATATTTGCATCGATTGTGGTTTATTTATAAATTCAGACAGCTAAGATATGTGAAAGATTGAAAATGGATGGAAGGGGAGCCATTTCAGAAGTCTGAAGATAACAAAGATATGAGTAAACAGCTCTGAGAGGCCTTCATGAAGAGAAGTGTTAAATTATGTGGAAACAGCAGAGTAAAGGTGAAAAACATCACAGAAGACACCCATCTCTCTCTCTCTCTCTCTCTCTCTCTCTCTGATGAAGAGGTTTAGTGACTTTGTGTTAGCGAGGAGAGAAACACAGTGAGGAACAGCAGGGAGGAGAACCGTGCTCTAACAGCAAAGTCGATACTCAGAGATGCTAACATTCATTCACGCAAGAGTTACACTGATCAATACACACTGTTCACTGCAGGTAAACCAGAGAGAGAGAGAGGAGAGAGAGGGACACCCATCCACCTGTCTGTCTTTCTATCTGTGTACTTTATCACTACACTGTTTATTAAGCCTAGTTTATACACTTACAGAAAAACCACATATACTGTGACCTCGTGAAAAACATGGCATCACATTTGAAAATATTCAGATCATCCAAATATTGAGAAATAAATGAATTGTTTGAAAATTTTACAATGCGAAATCTAAAACAAATGTTCATTCATTATATGTAGTATCAGGATCTCACAAATTTTAGCAAGTGACCCATGTTTAAGGGGTCAAAAAATGTATGACCCATCAACCTCCACTCAAATAATTCCCAGTGGGAATGAGTGGATAAAAATAAAACCATATATCACACATCACATTTCATTGGTATACTATATTAAAAATGGAAATATAGCATAAAGATAGTGAAAGAAAAAAAAAAAAATTTCCAGAGTTGACCATGTTGTTATGGATCAGAACGTAGAAGTGTGTGTATTCAGTCTCGTGCTCTAATAAAGGACTGGGTTTTGTGCCTCACACTGCAGTGTAGAAAAATCACCACAAAGCCCATTTTATATAAGAAATAAAGGCCATGTTGAAAAACGTGACAGCGTGTTGGCTGTGACGCCCCTGTGGCCTGGCATGAAATGGAATGAGGAAGCTCTCTGTCCTAATGAATCTAATGAAATGTTAATAATAATAATAATCTGATGTGATTTGAAATGAAGTTGATGTGCACAAGACTACATATAAATAACGGCTTGGACCAATGGAGAGGAAGCTATATCACACGTTGAGAGCAGGACATATGGTGTGTATAATTATAACACATCAATATACAGTATAGTGCACTGCAGGACATTTTCTACGTAAGGTCAGTCCATATGATAGAGTCCTATGTACTAAGTAAGTACTCTACATTGTATGTCCAGCGTTCTATCTTTCTATCAAGGATAAAGGCTTCCACAACCTGCCTAGCACACCATAGCACTCCTCTCTCAGTAGGTGAATTCTCCTGCTGATGATATTGTGTGGATCGTAGTCACTGCGTGAGTGTCACCCTGCACACAGCCAAGAAAAGTGCACACTGCTGGTTTTTTTTAACGAAGCAGTTGTCCTTTATTTTCATTTAATTTTTTTTATCGGCTCCTCCGAAGTGCGAAGGCCGTAACAGTTACGTGTATTCTCTCTCTCTCTCTCTCTCTCTCTCTCTCTCTCTCAGCTGCACTGTGGCATGTTAAACTGTAATAACTGATAGTTTTTTATTGATATGACACGTTCACGTAACATGAGCGTGACATATCCGGTGTGATTGCGAAAGAGGAAGTGGACCATGGAGTGGTTGTAGCTCTTCTCTCTTTCATTCTTTTTCATATTTCCATATAAAACACAATTTAAAAAGGCCATGCATGTAGGCATTATGCAGTGTTTTAATGACATGATTTGTATAATAGTCAGCAGTTTAGTGATAATTTGAACACACACACACACACACACTGTCTGCCTTTCTGTCTCTATCTCTGTTAGGCTCACATGTGTGTACAGACAGATAGAGAGTATATATCATCAAAACTCTCACCTCCATGTATATATGTGTGTGTGTGTGTGTGTGTGTGTGTGTGTGTCTGGCTCACCAAGGTGTGAGTAACAGCTGTCCCCTTATGACCCCGACAACCGCCCCCACCCCTCCACCCCCATTCCCCTGGTTCCTGGTTCCTGCACTTAACACTGAATTGATTTCAGACACTCCACATGATCCTCAAAGGGGAGATGATTTCCCCTGCAGACTCACTCACACACTCCCCCACACACACTCAGCAGAATGCTGGCCATGTTGTTTGGAGGCGGCGCCCCCATGTGGTCCCTTGGGAGAACCACAGACGCCCCAGAGCACTAAAGAAGAACACAAGCCGTGATGTGTGTGTAACGTGAAATCGTCAGGCCATAAAAAAAATTGTGCATAAAATCAATGCGGCGGCACTTTGAGGAATACCACAGATTTGGGATTGTCCCTATAGAGCTGACCCCTATCTGTCTATCTCTCTGTTTCTATCTATCTATCTATCTATCTATCTATCTATCTATCTATCTATCTATCTATCTATCTATCTATCTGTCTGTCTGTCTGTCTGTCTGTCTGTCTATCTGCTTTACTGTCTATCAGTTCAGTTCAGTGTAAAGTGTTTTATTGGCATGAAAAGGGTTCTGAAGGTTCTGTCCTGTAGGTCAAAGCAGGTCCAGGCTGTTGGTCGTGTTTAGAAGGGGAAAGCAGATCTAAGTTCTTTTATTAAACTGGTTCCTTAGGGGAGAGTTGATCCAGGTTCTGTTACAGACCCTATTCACTGGGAGGACAGCAAATCCATATTCTGCTTTAGGCTCAGTTCAGTAGGTCACAGCAAGTCCAGATTCTTTTATAGACCTTGTTATAGAGCAGTGGTGGCTCAAGTGTTTAAAGCTCTTGGTTGTTGCCTGGAAGGTCAGGATTCAAGCCCCAACACTCCTAATGTGCCACAGTTGGGCCCGTGAGCCAGGCCCTTAAGTGTCCCTGCTCCAGGGTCACTGCATCATGGCTGACCCTGTGCTCTGACAAAAACATTAAGGATGTGATAAGCTGAGGAAGAATTTCACTGTGCTGTAAAGTATATGTGACAAATAAAAAGGCTTCTTTCCTGTAGGAGACAG
>NC_080723.1:25247899-25320399 GCF_019097595.1 Hemibagrus wyckioides
ATGAGAGTTGTCTTCATCAGATCCCGAGATTTATTGATTATTACTTATTATTTATAGACTTTCAGTGTTAAATGTATTCCAATATCAAATTTTGTTTAATGAGAGAATTGTAACCCAAGTTATGAATTTGTGCTTAATCGAAGTTTGAATTGTAATTGTTGTCACTACACGGGCGGTGTGTGTGTGCACGCTCCTCTTTGTAGAGAAAGGTATACTTTGTCACTTAAATAAATTATCATTTCATTTGTACTGTGTTATGAGAAACGATGTTGTAGTGATACTGTAGAGTTATATAGTATTTAAGATGCAAGATCCAAGCAAAACTCCTGTTGTACAAGTGTATTTGAGACATGTATGTAATAATTAACAGGCAGTATGTGTCGAGCTACACCTTATCCAAGTTTTCTGTTGGTGTCTGTTATATTTCATACAAATATGTGATGCAGAGAATTAAAATCAGGAAATAAACATTGGTGAAGCCATTAGGGATAGTTTATTGCAAACTGGGCATTCCAGTCTGTCACCTAGTGGTCATTCTGGTGAAACAACTAATGCTTTTGATGTTAAATTGTCAAATGCAGCCATTATTAATGCATCCAAAATGAATTTTTTTCTTAAAATTGGAGGTAAATGCACTACCATACTTCCGTGGAAATGGTACAGATAAGTGCTCCATTAAGAATTGATGCAAGTTTACCTTAACAAGTAAGAAGTGGCAAACTCAGAAAGGGTTGAAGAAGTGATGAACTGGCTCATGGGGAGGGCCAGGGATGTTATAAAGGTTTGGTTGAGTAACAGAACAGTAAATGCTGTGTTTACAGTACTGAGACACCATTTCAGTGATTCCAGTAGCTCAGGTTTCTACTCTGTTAAATCTGATGTTAACAAGAACAGAAACAGCCTTTATTTGTCACATATAAATTCTTTCTTCACATATCCCATCCTTGGAGGTTGGGGTCAGAGCGCAGGGTCAGCCATGATACGGCGCCCCTGGAGCAGAGAGGGTTAAGGGCCTTGCTCAAGGGCCCAACAGTGGCAACTTGGCGGTGCTGGGCCTTGAACCCCTGCCTTGAACGACCCAGAGCCTTAACCACTTGAGCCACCACTGCCCTAGTCCCTTAGATTATTGGATAAGGTTAAACAAAGCAGCTGAGGTGCTGAGCAAAGCCTTAGGGAAAATAGTAGAGTTTTGGAAACTCGAAGTAGAGAACTGGCTGTAATGTTTATTGCGAATTGTCATGATAGGGAGCTATCTTTGGTTTTCAGAAGCAAATCAGCACAGTCATGGACAGCCTCTGAGGTCCAAGAGAGACTGGGTGTGGTGCTGAGGGAACATAATGCTAAAGGACGGGCTATGTGTCAACAAACAGCTAAGGTTTCTGAGCCTACTGTTTAGTCATCATTGTCTCTTCATATGTCAGAGATGGCCACACCATCAAATGATAATTAGACTTTGGACAAAGTCCTTAGCATGTTGGAAAAGGCTCTTGTGTGCAATACCCAGTCTGTGTGAGGTGGTTGTCCTAAGAATTCGAAACAAACAGAGCCGTGAATGCAGAATTTGTAGTAGCAAAGTTCACAGCACTACTGCATGTTGCAGGATGTACAACATGTGTTTTAAATGTTTTTCATCTCGACATGTAAGTTACAATTGTGAGAAGACTGTGACCAGGGAAAGCACTAGCAGACAAGGCAATGAAGCATCTCAGGGATAGGGCCTATGTTGGGGGGAGGGCAATGTGTTGCAATCTGAAAATTCCTCCTGTGATGCTGATGTTGAGTCTGCCTTTCATTTATTTGTTAGAGCCAAAGCAAAGACAAAACTGTTATTTTCCAAAATCCAGTCAGCGGAGAATATCCCTGTAAGACATTGTCCTGGTTGGGTGTGGTGGGAAACAGACTACTCCTGAAGGTTGTATATGATTTGAAAATAGGTATATTGATTTAGTTTTATTGTCCTTGTTCTTATTGTCTGTGGACAGGTGGACCAGCTTATAATTGGCACCAATGTGCTGAAACCTTTGATCAGAGAAATGAAATCAAATGAGGGATTCTGGAGAGTGTTGAATAAACCAGACCAATCGAGTTCAAGTGAAAATTGTCAATTTCTAAATATGCTGTTGAGCATTGAGAGGTGGAGGGGAGGTATGAACCCTGACAAGGTGGGCACTTTAAAATCCAAATCTGCAGTCGGTTGCCTGCCACCAGGACTTAAACTGTCAGTGGGCAGTACGGTTACAATTGAGCCGAGTACTTCTCATTGTGTCCACAGAAATGTCCTTATAGGTAGCGTGATCTTACTTTGTGGGGTGACGGTTGGCTCCCAATAAAAATGATAAACCCTATCAAACTCTGAAATTGTGTTATGCAGGAATGCAAAACTGGCTGATGTTTACCCATGCATTGCTTTGGACGATTTTGATCATATGCCAAAACAAAATGTTTTTCAGAATGTGGATAAGAGCAGTGGCAGTTCTTGTGGTGCCCTGTCGGCTGAAAGCTCAGTGTCTACTGCCAGACATGTCGATGATTTTCAGTTGGATGAGCTGGGGCTCAAAGATTTGAATGTAGTTGACTGTGAAGTGTCATCCTTCTGGAGGAACAAACTCTTACATTTAATCAGGAAATATGATCGTGTTTTCTCTAGACATTCATTGGATTGTGGTGAAGAGAAGATGTTCTCTCATCATATCCGTTTGACAGACGACAGACCTTTTTGTTTACCTTACCACAGACTTTTTTTGCCGGCACACTATCACAAGCTGAGGAAGACATTGGATGAAATGGAACAGAGAGAGATCATCAGGAAATCATGTAGTGAATTCGCATCACCATTAGCATTAGCTTGAAAGAAAAATGGGCACTTTGTTTAGTACCATGGATTAAACATATGGGTACTATAACATTCCTCTACATGAGGTGGATAAGAAATTTACAGCTTTCAGTTCTCCTCTTGGGTTGCATGAGTACAACCGCTTACCTCAAGGTCTCTGTAATAGTCCTGCAACATTAATGAGAGTGATGCTAACTATTTTCGGTGACCAAAATTTCATTTCATTTGCTTTGCTGCCTGGATGATCTATTGGTTTTTGGTAAGACTGAGGAAGAAAGTTTGCAGAGACTAGAAATGGTGTTTCAGCTTCTCACAAATCATAATTTGAAGCTCTCTCCTTCCAAGTGCAGATTTTTGTAGAGGTCAGTGAAATTTTTAGGCCACATTGTCTCTCAAAAGGAAATGGCTATTGATCCAATGAAGATAGAGGCTATTGTGCATGTGTCAGAGAAAGACTTAATGGAGGATGATGGTGTCACTCCTTCAGTGAGTAAAATCAGTTCATTTTGGGGCATGGTTGTATACTATCAACACTTTATTGAGAATTGCTCAATGATTTCAAAGCCTCTTTTTCAGCTGACAACTGGCCAGAAGAAACCTTGAAAAGTGTAGGAGGAAGTCCAGGGAGAGTTCAGAAACTCACTTTGAATGATTGGACAGATGAATGCATTGAGGCATTTGAGAATCTGAAGGCTACACTGGTAAAGAAAGTCTTGCTCGCTCACCCTGACTTCTCAAGAGCATTCATACTGTCTGTTGATGCTGCAACGAGTGGACCTGAGGCTGTTCTTTCGCATGTCCCCCAGGGGGACATGCTGTCGCAAGGCCAATTGTTTTTGGTTCCAAGGCACTCAGTCATGCTCAATCCAGGTATCCTGCTCAGAGGCTTGAATTTTTTGCTATGAAATGGGCCATTTGCAATAAATTCAGCAACTAGCTTTGTGGGCACAGATTTACAGTCTGGACGGATAACAACCCACTTGACAGCTTGGCTGATACAGTTAATTGTAAACTATGCGTTCAAGAATTTTAGAAAGAAAGAAGTGATACCATAGGCTACAGCAGGGGGCAGAGCTTTCTCTTACAAAGCCCCACAGTTATGGAACACCCTTCCAATTAGTGTTTGTGATTCAGACACAGTCTCAATGTTTAAGTCTAGGCCGAAGACACATTTGTTCAGTCAAGCTTTTAATATATAGTTCTTAGGTAAAGGAGCAGATCTGGAAGGTTCATGGTCATAGAGTGTTTGGTGTACTGGGCTGTTTGGATGCTGTCATCTTACCACCCTCACAAGTTGCTCAGGTCACTGACTGTGAAGTGGTTGGACGCTTTATGTCCCGGGAAGCCTTCATGCTAGAGTCCCTGCCTGCACTTTATACATAATCTTACATTGTCTTTAAACATCACACGATCAGAATCATTCTTAATATCTTTCTCTTTCTCTCTCTGTCTTTCTCTGTCATGCTATACACCCCACTCCTGAGCTCCCAGTGTTCCAGTTCCATTGTGACCACTGCCCTACCCCTGGTCAGAGTCTCGTAGCTTGGTGGTGCCCACTGATGCTATGGATGGATCTGTGTGGACCAGGAGACAGCCATGGGCAGAGCCACTTGGGGACTTTCACACCATCACAGATCTGCCATTTCATCTGTCAGCTTGTGACAGCAAATAATTAGTGTCTATAATGACCTTAGAAATTACACTGACCTAATAGTTCCTCATGGGTCATTGATTTCTGTTGTAGAAAGGACATTAATCAGTTACAGTGTCACTAGGCAGCCTGGGCATGAACACCAGAGGGAGCCGTCGCCCGAGTATTAACCATCTCTGCCCACTTCCGGTACAGAGGTGTATTTAAGCAGCACGCCACCTTCACTCTAGTGCGAAGCATTGTTTCCATTTAGTGTTACTTGCCAAGCCTTTATTCTGTTCCTGTTAGCTACTTCGTGTATGACCTTGCCTGAAACTTTTGTCTAGTTTGCTGAGTGTTAGTCTTTCTGGTATTTGACCCTTTGCTTACGTTTTCTTGACCACAATTACCTGTCTTCTGTTCTTCAATAAATCTGCGAATGGATTCTAATACACCGGCGCCTGACGAGTCATTACATACAGTTACATTATTTACTGTTTAGTGTCACCCAAATGAGGATGGGTTCCCTTCTGAGCCTGGTTCCTCTCAAGGTTTCTTCCTCATATCATCCCAGGGAGTTTTTCCTTGCGACCGTCGCCACAGGCTTCTCATTAAGGATAAAGTAGTTTAATTATTAAATTTAATGATTTATTCTTATTTCTAGTTATTTAGTTATTTTTATTTTTTATTTTTATTTTCCCCCCTCCCCTTTCTCTGGTTTTTTTCTTTTGTAAAGCTGGTTTGAGATTCATTGTAAAAGGCGCTATACAAAATAAATTGAATTGAATTGAATCTAATAAATTTTACTTTTTAAATGAAAATGCATTGTTTTCTATTGTGATGATTCATTTTGTTTGAATTATCAGTTTTACAATGTTCACCTGCCTTTGTGTTTGATAAAATGTATTTGTTTTCTTTTACTGTGTACATTTTAGCAGGAACAATCAGAAAAGAATTTGGGTCTCACATGAAACCTACACATATGAACTTGTCCCGGACTGACAGCACCTTCTGCTTACAAAGCAGTATTAATTCCAAATCGAATTCCTTCACATAATATTAGATCATCATCAATCATTTTTATTGAAAATAAGCAGACATTTAAAATTATAACTGTACATATTGCAAAAAACACTCTCACATTGCACTACTACAACCATTAACATCAACATATTCTAGACTCTTGAGCTTCTTCATATTCATTATCTACTGCAGGTTGACTATGTGAACTGTGACGTAAATCCTGATGTAAATATGGTTAAATCCAGAGCTGTGTTTCATATCTGCACTACTATTTTTTTTTACAATTTACTGGACTAGAGACAGGTCTGGAAAGAGAGCATTTAGAGCACAGCAGTTACCAGGAGTGTGATAAGTTTCTGTTTTTGAGTCCAAATATTTGAATACTATGCTGTAATACTCTAAATTCAACTCAATACTCTAAATTCAATTCAATGTCAGTGTGGTTCATTTGGAAGAGTTTTTTAAAGGTTTGTTTCTTAAAGGATTAATGAACTATCCCTTTAACTATTGACTGTTTATATTTATATTTTATATACACTATATTGCCAAAAGTTTTGGGACATCTGCCTTTACATGCACATGAATGTAATATGGAGTTGTCCCGCCCTTTGCAGCTATAACAGCTTCAACTCTTCTGGGAAGGCTTTCCACAAGGTTTAGGAGTGTGTTTATAGGAATTTTTGACCGTTCCTCTAGAAGCACATTTGTGAGGTCAGGCACTGATGTTGGACGAGAAGGTCTGGCTCACAGTCTCCGCTCTAATTCATCCCAAAGGTGTTCCATGGGGTTGAGGTCAGGACTTGGTGCAGACCAGTTGAGTTCCTCCACAACAAACTCACTCATCCATGTCTTTATGGACCTTGCTTTGGTCACTGTTGTGCAGTCATGTTGGAAGAGGAAGGGGTCATCCCCAAACTGTTCCCACAAAGAGCATGAAATTGTCCAAAATGTCGTGGTATGAAGCTGAAGCATTAAGAGTTCCTTTCACTGGAACTAAGGGGCCGTGTCCAACCCCTGAAACACACCATTATTTGGAGGGGTGTCCAAAAACTTTTGGCATTATAGTGTATATTTATCCTTCATATACACTACCAGTCAAAAGTTTGGACACACCTTCTAATCCCATGGTCTTTCCTGATGTTTATTTCTTTCTACATTGTAAAACAATGCTGAAGGCGGCCGAAATCCACAATAATGTCCTTTGAACAGTTGATATTGAGATATGTCTGCTACTGATGCTCTGTAAAGCCTTCATAACGCCTCTAATCTGAGGTGCTGTTAATTGGTGATTTCTGAGGCTGGTCACTCTAAATGAACTTCTCCTCTGCAGCAGAGGTCAGTTTTGGTCTTGCTTTACTGGGATGGTCTTCATGTGAGACAGTTTCATCATGGTGCTTGATGGGTTTTGCAAATGCACTTGACAATACTGTTCTTGCAAGAACTATTCCAGAACACCTGACCTTCGTGTCTTAAAATAACAACTGACTGTTTTTTGTTGTCATTACATATGGATTACTGAAGTCCATGTGTGTTATTTCATAGTTTTGAAATCTCCAGGATTGTTCTAGAATGTAGAAAATAAATCCATCATTGAATTAAAAGGTGTGTCCAAACTTTTGACTGGTAGTGTATATTCTAAATCTAGGCACGGTTTGTCTTGGGCTGACTGCGGCCCTTGGCTAAGTATGTGTCACCTTTTGTTTATGACCACATCTTATTACCGTGATATCCTTTGTTTTGTCCTAGAAATTCTTTCTTTTGTGTTTTAAGAACATGTGCTGAAAACAGACACTCAGTGACAGTTCTGTCTTCCGTGTCTTAGATAGGCCTTTTCATAATAAACAGTGAACACATCAACCACCACGTCTGTTTCTGCTGAAGTCTTTTAATTGCCTATAGATAGATTATACCTTTATTCTGTATAAATACTCCCTGTTAATCTCATTAAATTTAGAACAGTTGTGCTATTCAATCACTGTCTCTGTGTGGTTCTTTAGCATCTCTTCCCTGAATTCAGCTCTGGAGGCAGCAGCGTGACTCAGGATTTTTCTCCGAGTGAACCCAAAAATTCAAACATCTTTCTGGGGGCTCATCCGGATATAATCGGGTGGAGCAAGAGGTAAGGGGAAAACTCTTCTTTCTTTCTGCCTCCATGCGGTTATATTCTGTATCTCAGTTAGTATTACACAGATTTTACAACCTTAACCTGTAGTGTGTCAGGGTAATTATGTTTAAGAATTACTGCCACATGAACCTGCTCTGCGGGGAGGTCATGAGCATGTTAAACGTAAACATTTCTTTCCCTTTTTGCTCACGCTGCCCAAACTCCTCTAACTCTGTTGTTTGTCTGGTCTGTTTTGTCTTTGTGTCTTTGTGTATTGTAACAATGGGTGGAAGTGTCCAGTCTAAGCAAACTCCCAATAATTGGATGCATATTCATGGTTTTGGCATTTTTGTCCAACCTTTTATTGACAATTTAGCAGAGTGGACTGAGGGTGAAAAACAGTGGCGTCCCTATCCTAGAGAAGGGTCTTTTGCAGATAATGATTCAAACACAGCTACCATTCTTGTTTTCAATGGGTATGGTGACCCTAATTGGGATTACAAGTATGTGACTGATGCATTAAAAGCATGGCTCAAAATGAAACCAGTTTGGGATAGGGAACACGAGAAAACTAAAAATAAAAAGCCCTCTGATTCAAAACCTGACAGAAAAGTTGTTTTGGCTTGTCGCAACACTTCCCACTCCCACGGCCCAGATACCGCCGCCTTACGCTCCACCCATACTGAAGGAAAAAAGAGATAGAAAGGAGGAAAGACAGGAGAAATTGAAATCTGCAGTTGATAAAGACACTCTGCAATCTAAGACTAATTCTACTGAGATAAATTCCACAGCTCCATTTGTGCAGATGGGTAAGTTATTCCAAATTTCTTCTCTGAGCATGAGTGATATCAAAGCTATTTATAATTCTCTTCCTCCCTGTTCTCATCCCAGTTGATTTGTTGACGCTTTGAAACAGTGTACACGTTATGCCCAGTTAACTGGTCCAGACTTTCGTTACATTTTACTTAACACTTTTGAGGAAGTCTTGATTGAGAATATTGATAACCTGAATCCAATCCATGATAAACCTAGGGAACCTAGAACTGATACCAGAGGCGCTACTTGAGTGGAGTGAGCCAGATCATTTACAACAATTTTATACACAGCTCCAAACGTTTTTGACGGAGCGAGCACAGGGCCAACAAGACATATCTTAAGACATCTCATGCTGCTAATGCTAAGCAAGCTCGTAATGAGACTCCCAGTGCTTTTGTTACATACTGTAAAGGAGA
Organism: Hemibagrus wyckioides; assembly: GCF_019097595.1. Lineage (NCBI taxonomy): Eukaryota > Metazoa > Chordata > Actinopteri > Siluriformes > Bagridae > Hemibagrus > Hemibagrus wyckioides. Next base: position 25,256,722 of record NC_080723.1, read on the forward strand.
ATGGGAAGGAAGCTCTCGTCTCCCAGTGACAAGAGGTATGTCTTTATTAATACCTGTCTCAATAATATGCAGGGTGACCTCACAAAATTCACAAAAAAGACAGTAGCTGCATTTGCAACCAGAGTCAGAGAACCTGAATCAGCTGGTGCTTTTGATAACACTCCTAAGTCTGTTAAACAGATGTTGGCCTCAGCCTCTGAAGGCCAATCTCACCACCGCAGCCGTCAGAACAGAAAGCCTGGCAAGTGTAATTATTATCACATTCCTGGTCACTGGGAAAAGGAATGTAGAAAGAAACATCATGACCTTAGAAATGGTGTAACCAAGTATTCACCTCACACACACACACAGGATGAGACACAGAATTTTCGGAGTAACATTCCTCATCAGTGGCAATTTCAACATCAATAGGGCTGCCCCAGAGTGAAGGAACCCCTTCTATGCTGTTCCTTGTACTTAGTTCTGATCCAAATTCATTACCAATTATAAATCTATGTGTTGAAGGTGTTGTTTATCCTTTTATGGTTGACACAGGTACTACATGCACCTCATTTGGAAAACAGTACAATGGACTGGTATCTAACTCTTGTATCAACTCTGTGGGAATAGATGGGGTTCCTGTCACCTGTCCTAAAACTTTCTCACTCAAAACTACTAGTCCTTACGATCCTGAAATTCTCTATCACAGATTCGTTGTCATTCCATCTTCACCATTAAATCCGTTGGGTCGTGATGTTTTGGCTAAGTTAAACTGTTGTTTATCTTTTGAAGGAGGACAGCTTGTTCTCGGAACTCCAATTAATCTCTGTTTTTCTGCTGTTATGTGTACATCCGACACGACTGAGACCTGTGATGACCTGAAAATACCCGCTGAACTTTCTGAGGTCCCATCCAAATTGTGGGCCACACACTCCAACACAGTAGATCATGTACAGATATCACCGTACATCACTAACCTTCGTTCATCAACCCCTGTCTATTGTAAACAATATCCTCTGTCCATTGAGAAGGAAGAAGGCATTCAGTCTGTCATTGATTCACTGCTCGAGCAGGGTGTTATTAAACCTGTTCACCATACAATACACCTATCAACCCAGTAAGGAAACCTAATGGTAAGGGTTGGCGTTTTACACAAGATTTGCGTCGCATTAATGATCTAGTGATACCTATTAGCCCAATAGTGCCTGATGTTTCATCCATATTACCTCCCATACAAAATGATCATGATCATTTTACTGTTGTTGATCTCTGTAGTGCCTTTTTCAGTATCCCTGTCAGTGAGCAGATGCAGCCGATCTTTACCTTTACCTTCAAACAACGTCAATACACCTGGACACGCCTTCCTCATGGGTTCATCCATTCCCCGGCTGTGTTCTCTTCTGCTGTACATTCTTCACTCATCCTCCCAGAAGGCTGTTCACTACTGAAATATGCAGATGACATTCTGCTTTCAGGGAAAGATGCAGACTGCTGTAGAAGAGGCTCTGTTATAATTTTAACCCACCTGGCACAGTGTGGTTTCAAGGCCTCGCTCTCTAAACTCCAGTTCTGTAAGCCTCTGGTGCAGTATCTGGGGTTTCTCATCTCTCTAGGACAGTGCAAGCACTCATCTGATCATCTGAGAGTTATAATGGAAGTCCATCCACCTAAAACACAGAAGGGTATACTCAGTTTTCTGGGATTGATCAATTACTGCCGTCAGTACATAACGGACTGTTCATACTATGACAAAAGTGTTGCACCAGTGCTGTCTCAGAGACATGCCAGATACTGTGGAATGAACAAAAGAAATGATTAACTCTTTCTGTTACCTCAAACAATCCCTGAGCTCCGGCTCTAGGGCTGCCTGACTACAACATTCCATTTCATCTCTATGTTAAAGAGGATGGGGGCATGGCCACAGGAGTCTTGACCCAAGAGCATGGTAGTGGTTATTGGCCAGTAGCATATCTGTCTAAATCTCTCGATTTTGTGGTCCAAGGTATGCCCGCATGTTTGCATTTAGTTGCTCTGCTCTGAAGGTCTCAGATGCTGAAAGAGTTGTTCTTTCACACCCACTTACACTACATACACCACATCAGGTAGTCACCATTCTCAAAAAAATTCAGACACAACATATGACCACACAACGTCGTTCAGACTATGAACTATCTTTGTGCCAAAAAAGATTTCACTAGCAAACCAGTAATGTTGTCTGTTTAAAGATCAAGTTGTGATAATTTATACTGATTCGCGATATGCTTTTGGTGTAGCTCACGCCATTGGAATTGGACAGAGTGCTGTTACCCAGCCTCTGTTGTCCCTCGTGTCGTGCACGTAACCCTTGGCAAAATTCCAACTCGGAATCCCCTGTGTGTTATCGCCCGAGTAATGCACCTAGATATTTTGAAGGGTATACCCTAGCTGACCTAGGATGGTCTGTGTTCCTCAGAGGAGGTACCATGGCCACGCTTAATAAAATAAATGGCTTGACATATATGCTTTTATCCTTAGTGAATGATACTGAACAAGTAACTGTTTATTACTGGTGGTGTTAAATGTACATTCTAAGTAACAATAGTTATATTTTGAATTTAGGAGAAATATTGCCAGCAGTTCACAAAAAATCAAACAAAACTGTTCATCTCAACAATACATGAACTTGTAGGAAAAAACCATAAGAAACTGATTATTTTGCAGAGGTGTCTTATTTTTTTCCAGAGCTATATATATATATATATATACACTATATTGCCAAAAGTATTCGCTCACCTGCCTTGACTCGCATATGAACTTAAGTGACATCCCATTCCTAATCCATAGGGTTCAATATGATGTCGGTCCACCCTTTGCAGCTATAACAGCTTCAACTCTTCTGGGAAGGCTGTCCACAAGGTTTAGGAGTGTGTTTATGGGAATTTTTGACCATTCTTCCAGAAGCGCATTTGTGAGGTCACACACTGATGTTGGACGAGAAGGCCTGGCTCTCAGTCTCCGCTCTAATTCATCCCAAAGGTGTTCTATCGGGTTGAGGTCAGGACTCTGTGCAGGCCAGTCAAGTTCCTCCACACCAGACTCTGTCATCCATGTCTTTATGGACCTTGCTTTGGTCACTGGTGCACAGTCATGTTGGAAGAGGAAGGGGCCAGCTCCAAACTGTTCCCACAAAGTTGGGAGCATGGAATTGTCCAAAATGTCTTGGTATGCTGAAGCATTCAGAGTTCCTTTCACTGGAACTAAGGGGCCAAGCCCAGCTCCTGAAAAACAACTCCACACCATAATCCCCCCTCCACCAAACTTTACACTTGGCACAATGCAGTCAGACAAGTACCGTTCTCCTGGCAACCACCAAACCCAGACTCGTCCATCAGATTGCCAGATGGAGAAGCGCGATTGGTCACTCCAGAGAACGCGTCTCCACTGCTCTAGAGTCCACCTTTACACCACTGCATCCGACGCTTTGCATTGCACTTGGTGATGTATGGCTTGGATGCAACTGCTCGGCCATGGAAACCCATTCCATGAAGCTCTCTGCGCACTGTTCTTGAGCTAATCTGAAGGCCACATGAAGTTTGGAGGTCTGTAGCGATTGACTCTGCAGAAAGTTGGTGACCTCTTCGCACTATGCGTCTCAGCATCCGCTGACCCCGCTCCGTCAGTTTACGTGGCCTACCACTTCGTGGCTGAGTTGCTGTCGTTCCCAAACACTTCCACGTTCTTATAATACAGCTGACAGTTGACTGTGGAATATTTAGGAGCGAGGAAATTTCACGACTGGATTTGTTGCACAGGTGGCATCCTATCACAGTTCCACGCTGGAATTCACTGAGCTCCTGAGAGCGACCCGTTCTTTCACAAATGTTTGTAAAAACAGTCTGCATGCCTAGGTGCTTGATTTTATACACCTGTGGCCATGGAAGTGATTGGAACACCTGATTCTGATTATTTGGATGGGTGAGCGAATACTTTTGGCAATATAGTGTATATATATATATATATATATATACTATATATATATAATATTATGCATTATTGTGTAACTGACTAAGCTGCTGTAACACAAGAATTTCCTTCATAGTATCAATAAAGTCTAGTTTTAATAAATGCTGAATTGGACTGAATGTGAAGGTACATGAGAAATGAAAAATTAGGTATAATCAGTTTAACACAATTAGATCAAATTTCTTTCTGTATCTTATTATTTCAGTATTTATCACTTTTGTTCAACTAAACTGGTACATCTGGCATTTAATTCTGAGTCAGGGGGAAAAGATGATAAAGATCACGACTCTTCCAAACTATTAATATAAAATAAGTGTGCAGTTTCAGTTACCTCAAGTGTAAATCCTGCACTAAAGAAAGAGATGAAACCAGCTTCCTGTTCCACACCCAGCTAAACACAGAGTCAGTTTTAAGCAGGAAATCAGAGAGCAGTGTAGAGGAAGTGAGATTTACATGAAGACGGCTGAGTGATCCTCTTTCTCCCAGAATAGAGCAGCACTTTCAGCAGATGTTCAACTTTCTTCATCCAAACTCACTGAAGCACAACACACAGCACTGAATCTACAGCTAAACACACTCTCTCCTCACACTGATAATGACTATTAACTCCAATAAAAGAACACACAATGTCCAAAATGAAGCTTTATTTCAGCAGAGCAAAACTACAGGAAGAGCAACAGGACAGTGAAGAGAGTAAAGACAGAAATGTCAGCATTGTGTAGAATTGAAACTCTATTGTAGATGGATGTGTAAGCAGCTCAGTCTTCAATTCTATCTTGGAGCTGTTAGCCTTCACACTGGCTCTTTCTGAACATGACCGGATGATCCACGCCCCCATGGGAGACCGTACAGACAAACTCCTCCCCCGTTTCCCAGACTGCTTTGCTGAGGGTCAGGGTGCTGCTGCGCATGTAACCGTCCTTCTTCTGTTCTTCCACGCTGGTCACGACCCCGTCCTTCACCGCCGATCCGTCCACCGTCCAGCTCACCAGCGCCCCCTGTGGAGAGTAGGCAGACAGCAGGCAGAGCAGCGAGGCCGATTCCTCAGACAGCTGCAGAGAGGAGGGAGGGAGCAGAGACACGGAGGGCTTCACCGTGGGACCGGCTGGAGACCACAAACACACAATAAACACACCTTTACACACACTTACACAACATTTACTCATTAGTCCAGAAACATTAATGTGTGTTCAGTAATCAGTACAGTGATCCACACTGGAACATCTGGAAACCTCTATGACCTTCAGCAGGATAAAAACAGTTCCTAACTCTAAATGAACAGATACATGGAGGACTTCATGGTGAGATCAGTTTCAGTGGAGAAACATCAGTACATTTGGATTAAAGTCCACTAACAAACAAAGAGAACATGTGGAAGCCACCAGCTTTAACTCCACACCATAATCCATCTTCTTTCTGATTTAGTGTTCACTCAGTTCTATTCAGAAACTGCATCCAATAGTCACACTGTGTTCCAGCACTGAAACACTCAGTGAGTGTATTCTGTAAATGCTCTGAACTCCAATAGAGACAAAACTGGAAACTCTGCAGCAGCACAAATGTGTTCCAGCAGCAGCAGAACATTCACTTTCCATCATGGACCAACCAGAACTTTGATCAGCTTTATTCTGGTGATGATACTCAATTAAAATTCATCACTAGACACTGAACTCAAGGTGACTTTAAACATCACAAATACCTGAATTTATTCTCTCACTGGATTTAGAATATTTCAAATAACTGATGGATTTTTTAAAATATTTTAGATCATAAAAACCTTCAAAATGATTCATTTTCAGTTTTATAAATAATCAAATTAATAATAAAAATAAATTCATTAATTTCTCTATTTTAAATGAACAAAAGTCACTTACTTTTCACAATCAGTTTGGTTCCTCCTCCGAACGTCCACCACAGTGATACATTCTAATGAAGCCGTCATACAAAAACCTCTGTTACACTACAGTGACCACACACACACACACACACACACACACACACACATACACACTCACACACACATACACACACACACTCACTCACACACACACACACACACACACACTTGTGGTGTTTGCATATGTGTGCTGTGTCACTGCTGCACACACTTTAAGAGCTGTAGTGCTGATCAGAGTGTGTTCAGTCCTTTCAGAGCCACTGACACGCAGCACAATGATGATGGTACTGATTCTACTGCTGGGGACACTGGGACTCCTCGCTCACCGTGAGACACTCTCTTTACTTTTATTATTCATACACATCATCAAATCACTCTCACACTCAGTACTACATTTGTTTCCATTATTTTAACTCTGCATCCTTTTCTTTAGAGTCCTTTGGGGAAATCGTCCTGACTCAGTCTCCAGGATCTCAGTCTGTTTCTCCAGGAGCATCTGTTACTATCTCTTGTAGAGCCAATACTGATCTTGATGATGACCTCCACTGGTACCTGCAGAAACCTGGAGAAGCTCCTAAACTCCTGATCTATACTGCATCCACTCGTCAATCTGGGATTCCAGATCGTTTCAGTGGCAGTGGATATAATAGAGAATTTAGTCTAAAAATCTCTGGAGTTCAGGCTGAAGATGCAGGAGATTATTACTGTCAGCAGGATGAGGCAACTCCGTTCACACAGTGTTACAGCGTCGTACAAAAACCCTCCCTCAGCTGTAGAGGAAGTGCTCTGAGTCAGAAACACACACTGAAGCTGCACTCCACTGAACAACACTGAGAGGTTTAATCATCATTAGCTCTTAAATAATTCATAATAAATATTAATCACTCATTTTCTAATAGTCTATTGATCATAGATAAAAGTTCCTCAGTCCCATATCCACAAGCTCCAACACACCACTAAAATCACTGAAATGGAAGAGTAGAATTGTTCAAACCGAAGCACATTCTCTCTAGCTCTACCTGCTAGAACTCACTTTCCAGACTAAAAGTGCAGTTCTATAAGTGGTACAGTAGATCTTCTACACGTTCTCAGACACACTTTTTCTGTATATCTATAGAGAGAGATGATTCTCCGCACTCTAAATGATAACACATGAGCTTAAACTGAAGATTAAAGGGAATTGACTTCACTGACACACTGATCGTTCTTGTTCTTATCTTTCTGAGGGTGTTTATTTATTAATTATTTATTAATTATAATTATTATGTATCAAGTTCAAAAGGTATTTAGTGTCATAAAAAGGTATTTAGGAATATGTTACACTATAATCTACTATTTTATTCAGTAAATCTAAGTAACCCAAGGTATTTTGATACACTTGCTATCTAGTCTGTTCTAAACTCTTAGCTTTCTGACTAACCACAAGACCTGTGAGTACTGTGAGTAATGTGTGGTAGAAAAATGCAGCCAATTGTAGCTCACTTTAAAGTAATTAACTAATTACACCTACTAAAATGAGACGGTCAATACAAGGGATATAGGTAGTTTATAACTGTTGTATTAACATAGGCACTGGAGTTAATCCCTCTGCTGAAAATGTGACATTTCCTTTCATACAAATGACATGAATTTCTAACATGATGTTTCTGAAGGTTTGCCTGTATAGGTGTATCTGCATGTGCCATTATCTAACCACCAATTTCATCACTTTGGGGATCACATTTGCAGGACATTTAAGAGTAATTTTGTAGGCTAATTAATTTCTAGTAAGAATAATGTGTCCCAGTTTGGTAATAGTTATATTTTTATTAACTTATATCATTGGCCACTTTCTGTTTTTGTTTTCAGACTTAAATAGAATGCAGTAAGCATATACAGTCATTTGAAAAAAATTAGGAAACCCCATGAAAGCCTGTGTTTTTTTTTTTTTTATATAGCTAAACATAAAGGCATTTGACCTTCATTTTAACAATATTGAAAGATTCAAGTAATATAACTAAACAAATAAAACCAACACCCCCACATTTATTTGTACATAAAACGGATAAAATTACCTAAAGGTGTATCACATCAGGTGCAAATGATTAGAACATTGTTCCAGAGCATTGTGAAGGAGGCTTGCCTTATTTAAACCTCAGACATTTAGCTTGGTTTGCTTTTCATTGTTGAAGTGAGAGGTATCACCATGGTGAGAGTCAAAGAGCTCTCTGAGACCTTCAGAAAGAAGATTGCTAGTGTTTGCTAGTGCTAGTGTTAGAGTCTGGTAAGGGACATAAAAAGATCTAAAAAGAATATTTAATCAGCCATTCCATTATCCAGAAAATCATTTCCAAGTGGAGAACATTTAATACACATGCCCACATGGCCAGGTCAGGCCATCCAACCAAATTCACTCCAAGAGCAGACCACAAGATGCTTAAAGACGTCTAAAATATCACAGGACCTACAGCAAGCTTTTGCTACAGTTTATGTCAAAGTGCATGAATCTACAATCAGAGAGACTACGCAACTTTAATTATTATGGGAGGTGTGCAAGAAGGAAACCTTTGCTGTCTAAAAAAACATGGGGTCAAGACTGAAGTTTCCTAAAGAACACAGAGACAAAGGCCAAGCCCTCTGGAATAATGTGCTTTGGACAGATGAGTCTAAAATTTATTTAATTTTTTGGACACCATAACAGGGCACGTTTGGCGTAAAACAAATACAGCATTTCAGCAAATGAACCTCATACCAACTATGAAACATGGAGGTGGAAGTGTTATGGTTTGGGGATGCTCTGCTGCAGCAGGACCTGGCCAGATCACCATCATAGAGTCCATTATGAATTCTACATTGTATCAGAAGGTGCTTGAGGAACATGTGAGACCATCTGTCAAAAAACTGAAGCTAAAGCAGAACTGAACCTTGCAACATGATAATGACCCAAAACATCCCAGTAAATCCACCAAGGACTGGCTGAAAAGTAAAACATGGAGAATTCTGGAGATCCTGTGGGGTGATTTGAAACGGACTGTGCATGCAAGAAATTCCCCAAATATCACACAGATGAAAGAATTCTGCATTCAGGAGAGAGGGAAACTTTCTTACAGTCAATGTCAGAAACTGGTAAATGGCTACAGGAAACATGTCATTGAGGTTATTTCAGCCAATGGGGAAAAGACTAGCTATTAGGGCACTGGGTGTCCTAACTGTTGTCCTCAGCTGAAATACTCACTTTTGTTTATTTCTTTTGTTTAATAAGTGAAAACAAAGTGATATTTTATTACATGCAATTACATCACTTTCATCTACAGGTACACATTAAAACAAGGTCAGAAATTGACATAGTGACATTTCTTAATAAAGAACTCAATATTTAATGGGGTGTCCAAATTTTTTCACATGACTAAGTTCTGCTCTATTGTCTCTTCTATGGGGCTACTTATTAAGGCATTACAGATGAAAGCATGGTGTTCCCACAAGAACCACTTCAACTTCATGATTTCATCAGCAGTGTCTGTGTATGTTCATGAGCTTTATTAATAATTCCCTCTTAAACAAAACAATGCAGTGTATACTGATGTAGTCTACTCAATATTTTTTGCTACTCAAATAAAAGTTTAAAATTTCAAGAAGCCCTTAATAATGTATAGTGCAGGAAGTGTATGATTCACAACAGGCCAAAAGCACACAACAAAGGAAACAACAAAACATTAATAGGAATCTTGTAGAAAGTGTAATATGTAGAGAGAGGCTTTTCTTCTGGTTCCAACCCACTGCATGCAGGGCAGGCATATCCACTCGTGCTGTTGTAAACGGCAAAATCCATTAAATTTAAATTGTCCCTGCACCTTCCTGGTTGTGCCTCAAGACAACGACCATCGTCCCTGTGCCAAAGAAGTCTACGGTTTCCTGCCTCAATGACTATCGTCCCGTCGCACTCACACCAATCGTGATGAAATGCTTCTAGAGGCTCGTCATGAGGCACATCAAGACACAGCTACCACCCTCGCTGGACCCCTTGCAGTTTGGGTATCGTCCTAACCGTTCCACGGACGATGCCATTACCACAATCCTCCATCTTGCCCTCACACACCTGGACTGTAAAGACTCCTACACTGAAAAAACAAACTTGTAAGATTTATAAAGATTAATTAAATCCTCGTAACAATTTGCACATGCAGATTTTAATTAAATTTTACTGTTCTAAAATTAAGTACAACTCACCTGTCATTATCAGGTAAAATCTCTTTAATATTTAACTTGATGCTCATAAATAAATTGAGTAAAAGTTACCTAATTATATTTAATTTAGAAGTCAGAATTATTTAAAGTAATTCAATAAAGTTAATTTATTGTTTTAACAACAGGAACGTTGCTTTTATCAAATTTTTAAGTAAATCTTACTAATTACTAATTAGTAAATTTTTATTAAGTGAGATTTTCACTTACTTGATTTTCCATCCATCCATTGTCTATCCCCGCTTTATTCCTAGTTAGGGTCATGGGGGTCTGCTGGAGCCTATCCCAGCACACATAAGGCAGAGGTCACCAGTCCATCACAGGGCCACATATAGACAGACAACCACACACACTCACTCCTATGGGCAATTTAGAATTACCAATCAACCTAATGTATATGTTTTTGGACTGTGGGAGGAAACTGGAACCCAGAGTAAATCCACGCAGGCACGGGGAGATCATGCAAACTCAACACAGAAAGGCCCCTGTCTGTTCGAAACCAGGACCTTCTTGCTGTGAGACAACAGTGCTGACCACTAAGCCACTGTGCTGCTTATCAGTTTATATGACTCCTGATAATTATGTAAACTTTGCTAATTTATTGTTTATAAATAAACTGTAATTACTTAGTCTATATCTTTCACAAATCACACAACTGAAATACATTTTAACAGTTTATTTAGCCAACATTAACAAAAGTGACTTAATATTCACAGTCTTAACACAATCTTAACACAGGGTTTGTTTTTTGTTTTTTTAAAGTGCATTTAGTGAAATTTCACTGGAACTGGAACAACTACATGATGCCAGGGACTGGAACCCTTTAAACAAAATGTCTTAATAAATAAATAAATAAATAAATAAATAAATAAATAAATAAATAAATAAAACATACAACAAAAAATGTATACATTTAATGCACCATATATAACATTTGTTTGGACAACAGAAGGCATAAAATATAGCAAACAATACATGAAACAACTTGTCATCAGAGCCCTACACACGCTACACTTTTAAAATGTTTAAAATATACTATGTATAAAATTACTAGGTTTATGTGCAATGACAATAAAACATTTAAATATTACTAGTGAACACACAATAATATTTAACCCTTTCCACTCAGTTCATTTATTACATGAATTAAATGTGTATGTACGTGAAATTTTACTTAGGAAATTCTAGTTCTCATTGAAATTTAATATTATGATGTAAAAATTATGAAGGTTAACTTAGTAAATTTTAATACACCAAAAAGTCAGTTTTTTCAGTGTGGTCACAAACCTCATATGTAGTGTAGTCTAATATTAGAGTTCAGATCAAACCCACGAACACGACACTGGATAAATAAAACACGTATTGACCAGCAATATAATCGGTGAAAATCGAAACACAAAAAGACAATTCTAATAGCAGTGAATTAGTTTGAAAATCATGCTGTCTGTCACAAAAAACATGGGCAATTCATGTCAGTGTGCACAAATCAATAGATTAAATGTAATGGCATGAGACTGGGTTGGAACTCATTACATATCAAGGGGGAAAAAAAAACAGATCTGGCCAGTAACATTGCTTGACAGACTTCATAAGACTCACAACAAACATCTACAACCAACAAGTAATATTAAATTATCAACTAGAGTTAATTATTTATTTTTACCTCATTTGGAAGAAACAAGGCAGGCCATCGTTCCAGCACTTCAGACACCATCGGTACTTTCTTTTGCATTGCATATGTTAATAAGTTCTGAAATCAAAACCCAAGATCCCTGCAGAAAATGTATGGGACACATATTACTCAAAATATACACTAAAATAATGTAGGTTATTCTTTAAAAAAAACTATTAAGAACTGTTAAGAACTAGTCTGACCAATTTGAAGCTTGCCAGGAAATAATATTCATTCATAATAATAATAATAATAATAATAATAATAATAATAATAATAATAATAATAATAATAATAATAATAATAATAATTCATAATATTCATTCAAAAATGACTACAGACCAGTTGATATTACATCTCTTGTAATGAAGTGCTATAAGAGGCTGGTGCTATCATACTTGAAGGTCATCATAGTCTCACTGCTGGATCCACAATTCAAATAAGGTTGTGGAAAATGCTGTTAACATGGGGCTGCACTACATCCTGGAACACCTTAACTCACCAGGGGCTTACGCACAGATGCTCTTTATGAACTCTACTTTCTCTACTTTATTCAATATTTTACACGTGCAGTATGTTGTTTTAGCTAACTGAACAATCAGGGTCACTTCTGTCATAGGCCAATATGTAGGTGTTTTTTTTGCTTGATTGTGTTAAGTGTTCTCTCATTTGTATTAGTTTGTGTCTTGTTCAGTCCAGCAATAATGTGCAGTGCCTGTATGTTAAAAGTGCACTGTTTTTTTGTTCTAAACAAAAAAAAAATTCTGATTCTGAATGTGAATTTGATTAAATTCTGATTATTGACTCCAGTCCTTTACTTGAAGCTCATGTAGATAATATCACTAGGGTAGCATTCTAATTATGCAACTATTACCTTGCATAATTGTTCCAGTAGGAGCATAAACAAGCTCCAGTAAGTCCAGAATGCAGCACATAGAGTCCTAATTAGAACCAGAAGATGTGAACACATCACTCCTATTTTATACACACTGCACTGGCTCCCAGTCAAATTTTACACTGATTATAAAATATTGAATTTGAGTTTCTTGAGTACTATATGAACAATATCTGCAGTAAGGTCAAGAAACACCAGCAAGGAGACACAACCCTGATCAGAGGTCAGTAACAGGTCATTTACCACTTTAACCAGTGCTGTCTCTGTGCTATGATGAGGCCTAAATCCTGACTGATACATTTCATGAATTTTATTCCTATGTAGGTGTAACCCCGGCTTTAACAGTTAGGTCAAGGCTGTATGATCTAATACTAAGTTGTCTAGGTTCATTGTCTAGGAGCTTGGGTTTCCCTGTAGGTCAAGCACAAAGATGTTAAATGAGGAAAGAAAAATGAATGTCAGGATTAAGGGAGAGAAAAAGGAAAAAGTTAAATAATGTAACACCATACACAAAAAGTTATGCTAACCAGGAAAATTTATTTCAAGCAATTAATTTGAATGCCTTTTGTCCCCCGGCACTTTAAAGAAAAGAAAATTAGAGTGAGGATTGAGTATTTCTTCACTTTGGCAACTCTCACTCAGCTTGTGTATGAAACAATACAGCATATACTCAAATAAAACTCTTCACAACAGCAATACTAAATCTTTATCGAGGAAAAAAAATCACATGCTGTGCAGTCTCTCATCAGATTCACTTAACCTGCTATTGCCATGCACTCGCTAAGTGCACATGCTACCCCGCTCTCTCAGAGGGGCAATACCAAATTAAAGCAGTGCAGTCTTTAACATGATAAAAGTGTCAAGGGTTACATAGCTCTAAACATAACTGCTGTAGTACAACCGTTTCTAGGATCTTGGAGATAAAGGGGAGGTTTAATATTGGACGTTTAATCTGGTTTGATAAATGCTGAATTGGACTGAATGTGAAATGAAAAATTAAAAGTGAGATCTGTATCTTATTAATTCAGTATTTATCACTTTTGTTCAACTAAACTGCTAAATGCTACATCTGGTAAATGATTCTAGGGAAAAGATGATAAAGATCACGAATCTTCCAAACTATTAATATAAAATAAGTGTGCAGTTTCAGTTACCTCAAGTGTAAATCCTGCACTAAAGAAAGAGATGAAACCAGCTTCCTGTTCCACACCCAGCTAAACACACAGAGTCAGTTTTAAGCAGGAAATCAGAGAGCAGTGTAGAGGAAGTGAGATTTACATGAAGACGGCTGAGTGATCCTCTTTCTCCCAGAATAGAGCAGCACTTTCAGCAGATGTTCAACTTTCTTCATCCAAACTCACTGAAGCACAACACACAGCACTGAATCTACAGCTAAACACACTCTCTCCTCACACTGATAATGACTATTAACTCCAATAAAAGAACACACAATGTCCAAAATGAAGCTTTATTTCAGCAGAGCAAAACTACAGGAAGAGCAACAGGACAGTGAAGAGAGTAAAGACAGAAATGTCAGCATTGTGTAGAATTGAAACTCTATTGTAGATGGATGTGTAAGCAGCTCAGTCTTCAATTCTATCTTGGAGCTGTTAGCCTTCACACTGGCTCTTTCTGAACATGACCGGATGATCCACGCCCCCATGGGAGACCGTACAGACAAACTCCTCCCCCTTTTCCCAGACTGCTTTGCTGAGGGTCAGGGTGCTGCTGCGCATGTAACCGTCCTTCTTCTGTTCTTCCGCGCTGGTCACGACCCCGTCCTTCACCGCCGATCCGTCCACCGTCCAGCTCACCAGCGCCCCCTGTGGAGAGTAGGCAGACAGCAGGCAGAGCAGCGAGGCCGATTCCTCAGACAGCTGCAGAGAGGAGGGAGGGAGCAGAGACACGGAGGGCTTCACCGTGGGACCGGCTGGAGACCACAAACACACAATAAACACACCTTTACACACACTTACACAACATTTACTCATTAGTCCAGAAACATTAATGTGTGTTCAGTAATCAGTACAGTGATCCACACTGGAACATCTGGAAACCTCTATGACCTTCAGCAGGATAAAAACAGTTCCTAACTCTAAATGAACAGATACATGGAGGACTTCATGGTGAGATCAGTTTCAGTGGAGAAACATCAGTACATTTGGATTAAAGTCCACTAACAAACAAAGAGAACATGTGGAAGCCACCAGCTTTAACTCCACACCATAATCCATCTTCTTTCTGATTTAGTGTTCACTCAGTTCTATTCAGAAACTGCATCCAATAGTCACACTGTGTTCCAGCACTGAAACACTCAGTGAGTGTATTCTGTAAATGCTCTGAACTCCAATAGAGACAAAACTGGAAACTCTGCAGCAGCACAAATGTGTTCCAGCAGCAGCAGAACATTCACTTTCCATCATGGACCAACCAGAACTTTGATCAGCTTTATTCTGGTGATGATACTCAATTAAAATTCATCACTAGACACTGAACTCAAGGTGACTTTAAACATCACAAATACCTGAATTTATTCTCTCACTGGATTTAGAATATTTCAAATAACTGATGGATTTTTTAAAATATTTTAGATCATAAAAACCTTCAAAATGATTCATTTTCAGTTTTATAAATAATCAAATTAATAATAAAAATAAATTCATTAATTTCTCTATTTTAAATGAACAAAAGTCACTTACTTTTCACAATCAGTTTGGTTCCTCCTCCGAACGTCCACCACAGTGATACATTCTAATGAAGCCGTCATACAAAAACCTCTGTTACACTACAGTGACCACACACACACACACACACACACACACACACATACACACTCACACACACATACACACACACACTCACTCACACACACACACACACTTGTGGTGTTTGCATATGTGTGCTGTGTCACTGCTGCACACACTTTAAGAGCTGTAGTGCTGATCAGAGTGTGTTCAGTCCTTTCAGAGCCACTGACACGCAGCACAATGATGATGGTACTGATTCTACTGCTGGGGACACTGGGACTCCTCGCTCACCGTGAGACACTCTCTTTACTTTTATTATTCATACACATCATCAAATCACTCTCACACTCAGTACTACATTTGTTTCCATTATTTTAACTCTGCATCCTTTTCTTTAGAGTCCTTTGGGGAAATCGTCCTGACTCAGTCTCCAGGATCTCAGTCTGTTTCTCCAGGAGCATCTGTTACTCTCACCTGTAGAGCCAGTGCTTATGTTAGCAGTGATCTCCAGTGGTACCTACAGAAACCTGGAGAAGCTCCTAAACTCCTGATCTATAATGATGATGTACGTTACACTGGGGTTCCTGATCGTTTCAGTGGCAGTGGATCTGACCGAGAATTTTTCCTAAAAATCTCTGGAGTTCAGGCTGAAGATGCAGGAGATTATTACTGTCAGCAGGATGAGAGCTCTCCGTACACACAGTGTTACAGCGTCGTACAAAAACCCTCCCTCAGCTGTAGAGGAAGTGCTCTGAGTCAGAAACACACACTGATCTGAGAACAGCTGCAGAGCTGCTAAAGCTGCACTCCACTGAACATCATCAACTACACACCACTACAACACTGATGTTTAATCATTATTAGCTCTTTAATAATTTATAAAACAAAAAATATGAATGTACATATTTTCTAATAGTCTGTTAATCATAGATCAATTTTCCCATATCCAGTAGCTCCAACACACCACTAAAATCACTGAAACGGAAGTAGTAATGGAGTAGTTCAAACCCAAGCACATTCTCTCTAGCTCTACCTGCTA
This sequence comes from Hemibagrus wyckioides, assembly GCF_019097595.1. NCBI lineage: Eukaryota > Metazoa > Chordata > Actinopteri > Siluriformes > Bagridae > Hemibagrus > Hemibagrus wyckioides. The sequence continues at coordinate 25,273,174 of NC_080723.1, forward strand.
GAACTCACTTTCCAGATTAAAAGTGCAGTTCTATAAGTGGTACAGTAGATCTTCTACATGTTCTCTTTCTGTACGTCTATAGAGAGAGATGATTCTCCACACTCTAAATGCTAACACATGAGCTTAGATTAAAGAGTGAATGGAATTGACTTCATATTGACTGTTTATTTGACTTGTTTAGATGTGTTCCTGAGAAGGTGAACACACTCATTTTATGGTGTAATTTGTGTGTAAACCTGCTTAGTTCTGGGGCAGGGCCACCTTTTTAAACATGTAGATCCATTTTCCACAGAAATGGGTTTCACACACTGGTCGTTCTTGTCTTAAATGGTCTGTAGGTGTTTATTTTTAAGTTCAAAAGGTATTTAATATCATTTTATACCATTTTATTGTGATTTAAAATGCATCCGAAGCTCTCAAGCTTTATTGATCACATTGATGAATACCAAGTTTTATTGAACCGTTTTTTTTTATCCAATTCAAAATTAGGTTTAATTTTAGGAATATGTTACACTATAACCTGCTAATCAATTCAGTAAATCTAAGTAACCCAAGGTATTATGATAGACTAGCTATCTAGCATCTTCTATAGTGTTAGCTTTCTGACTAGCCACAAGACTTGTGAGTACTGTGAGTAATGTAGAAAAGTGCAGGTAGAAAGGTGCAGTCAATTGTAGATCAGTTTGAAGTAAGTAACTAATTACACCTATTTAAATGAGATGGTCACAACAAGGGATATAGCTACAAGTTACAAGTTAGCTTGTAACTGATGTAATAACACAGGCACTGGAGTAAATCCCTCTGCTAACCCTCTGCTGAAAATGTGACATTTCCTTTCATACAAATGACATGAATTTCTAACATGATGTTTCTAAAGGTTTGCCTGTATAGGTGTATCTGCATGTGCCATTATCTAACCACCAATTTCGTCACTTTGTGGGTCAAATTTGCAGGATATTTAAGAGTAATTTTGCAGGCTAATTAATTTCTAGTAAGAATAATGTGTCCCAATTTGATAATAGTACCATTTTTTAATAAACTTATTCAATTCAATTTACAATGAATGAACGCCTTTTACAATGAACATTGTTTCAAAGCAGCTTTACAAAAGAAGAGAAACAGAGAAAGGGGAGGGGGAAAAATGAAAATGAAAAATAACTAAATAACTAGAAATAAAAATAAATTATTAAATTCAATTATTAAACTATTTTATTTTATCCCTAATGAGAAGCCTCTGGTGACGGTGGAAAGGAAAAACTCCCTGGGATGATATGAGGAAGAAACCTTGAGAGGAACCAGGCTCAGAAGGGAACCCATCCTCATCTGGGTGACACTAAACAGTAAATAATGTAACTGTAACTGATTAATGTCCTTTCTACAACAGAAATCAATGACCCATGAGGAACTATTAGGTCAGCGTAGTTTCTAAGGTCATTATAGACACTAAGTATTTGCTGTCACAAGCTGACAGATGAAATGGCAGATCTGTGATGGTGTGAAAGTCCCCAAGTGGCTCTGTCCATGGCTGTCTCCTGGTCCACACAGATCCATCCACAGCATCAGTGGGCACCATCAAGCGACGAGACTCTGACCAGGGGTAGGGCAGTGGTCACAATGGAAACTGGCAAACACTGGGAGCTCAGGAGTGGGGTGTATAGCTCCACAGAGAAGGTAGAGAGAGAAAGAGAAAGATATTAAGTATGATTCTGATCATGTGATTTGTGATTTAAGACAATGCAGATTATGTGTAAAGTGCAGGCAGGGACTCCGGCAAGACTAGCTATGACATCATAACTAAAAGGGAGAGCCAGAAGGTGACAGACATGAAGGCTTCCTGGGACATAAAGCATCCAACCACTTCACAGTCAGCAAACCTGAGCGACTTGCGAGGGTGGTAAGATGACAGCATCCAAACATCCCAGTACACCAAACACTCTATGACCATGAACCTTCCAGATCTGCTCCTAAGAAAACTATACATTAAAAGCTTGACTAAACAAATGTATCTTCAGCCTGGACTTAAACATTGAGACTGTGTCTGAATCACAAACACTAATTGGAAGGCTGTTCCATAACTGTGGGGCTTTGAAAGAGAAAGCTCCGCCCCCTGCTGTAGCCTTTGCTACTTGAGGTAATACCAAATAACCAGCACCCTTTGATTGGAGTAGGCGTGGCGGATCATAAATAGCGAAAAGATCGCTCAAGTACTGCTGCGCGAGACCATTTAGTGCTTTATAGGTCAGTAACAGGATTTTATAATCAATGCAAAATTTTACTGGGAGCCAATGTAGTGCATATATAGGGAGAAAAGCAGTGGTTCTAAAACAGAACCTTGTGGAACACCAAACATTGGTATGCATGGAGAAGTCACCATCTAGATCTACAAACTGATAACGGTCAGTCAGATAAGACCTGAGCCAGGAGAGGGCTGTTCCTTTAACACCAACAACATGTTCTAGCCTATTAAGTAGAACAGTGTGGTCAATGGTGTCAAAAGCTGCACTAAGATCCAGTAGCACCAGTAAGGAGACACAACCCTGATCAGAAGCCAGTAACAGGTCATTGACCACTTTAACCAGTGCTGTCTCTGTGCTATGATGAGGCCTAAATCCTGACTGATACATTTCATAAATGTTATTTCTATGCAGGTCTGAACAGAACTGCTGTGCTACAGCCTTTTCTAGGATCTTGGAGATAAAGGGCAGGTTTGATATCGGTCTATAGTTTGACAGCTGACAGGGGTCGAGGTCCGGTTTTTTAATCAAGGGTGTGATAACTGCTAGCTTTAAAGATTTAGGCACATAGCTAATGCTAATGGAATAATTAATGATTTTTAGAAGGGGTTCAGTAGCTACTGGTAATATCTGTTTAAGGAAAGATGTGGGTAAAGGATCTAGAATGAAGGAAAGTTTTCAGGAGGAAATTATTGAAATTAGATCAGGCTCTTGAAGTGGAGTGAAGCACTCTAAGCTCTGATCAGAAATAGCTATATTATCTAAAGGATTATCTATCAAATCATTTGGTTTTAAATTAATAGTCTGAATTTTTTGCCTGATATTTTTCATTGAATAAATTCATGAAGTCATTGCTGCTAAATGTAGATGGTGTGCACTTTTCTACAGTGGTTTTACTCCTAGTTAGTTTTGCTACAGTACTAAATAAAAATTTAGGATTGTTTTTGTTATCTTCAATTAGGCCAGAGAGATACGCTGATCTAGCAGCACTAAGAGAATTTTTGTATCTCAGAACGCTTTCCTTCCACACTAATTGAAATACTGCCAATTTAGTTTGACGCCATTTACGTTCTAGTTTCCTAGTTCCTAGTTTCCTAAGTCTATCTGATAGTGGACTTCAGTACAAAGCAGGAGAGGAATTACCAGCCCCTCACTATAAATGGGACCCCAGTGGAGAGAGTGGACAGTTTCCGGTACCTAGGTGTTTACATCACACAGGACCTGTCATGGTCCTGTCATGTCAACACCCTGGGGAAGAAGGCCTGGCAGTGTCTTTACCATCTCAGATGCCTAAAAGACTTTAAACTGCCTTCAAAGGTGCTAAAGACATTCTATACCTGCACCACTGACAGCATCCTGATGGGAAGTATCACAGCCTGGTTTGGAAACAGCACCAAGCAGGACAGGCAAGCTCTCCAGAGGGTGGTGCGATCAGCTGAGCATACCATCCACATTGAGCTTCCTGACCTGGAGACTATATACAGCAAGGGGTGCTGGACCAAGGCCAGGAAGATAATGAAGGACCTTAGCCATCCTAACAGTGGACTCTTCTCTCTGTTGCGGTCAGGGAAACGTTTCCGTTCCTTGAAGCTCCTTGAGGAGCTTCTTCCTGCAGGCCATTCGGGCCCTCAACCAGTACACCTTGGATCTGGACGTTTCTCACAGGAGGCCTGCCAGGTCTGGAAAGAGAGGCGCACTGGCAGGCATTCTTAATGTTTGTACCACGCATGTTTCCTTTAACAGACGTGATTCAAGATTCAATTCAACACCTGGTTTAAAGTTGTGTAGATCTGTTTGCGTTGACTTGGGCAGAACTTACTTCACCTGCTTATGGATTTGAGATGTAACAGAGGACAAGTTTGCACAAAAATACAACATTTCATCCTCACACTTGCTTGTCAGCTGCCTTGGCATTCCTGCCGGCACCAGCATCTTGTTTTGAAGTTGGAAAGGCCTCCACCCACTTTGAGAACATATCAACAATAAAACACTTTCTTTGGAAAACAGGGTTTGTCATGAGGGCCATACCAAACCCCATTTCTTACCACACCTCCTGCTTTTCTTCATGCTGTTCCTTCTTCTGCTGTCAATTGTGTTTGAAGATCTTCAAGGTCAGCTAGGGGGGGAACATGTTACAACATACACAAAGTTTACACACAGATGACTCTTGTGAGGCTGTGGCTGCATCTGCATCTGTTTTGATGCTACACTTCGGAATGGAATAATTTTCTCATATTAGCTTCAAATTTACATACAGCATTAGGTTTTGGTAGTAAGATTGCCTCCAGCAGCTCAAAATCAGGCTATTATGTGTGATTGATTTACCTGAAAAAGTAAGGAAACCTCTATGTTTCCACAATGTGCCAAAATTATGTACTACCCCAAAATCTGCTGACTATAAATGGTGACAGTTTTGCCTTGTGCTAACCTGCTGTATGTGCAGAGAGGTGTCGAGATAATGGCTCAGCTTTCACGATTTCATGTTGTGTAACTGCAGCATATCCTACCAAGGTCTCTGAAGGCTGACTCGTCCACAAACAGTTCAAAGTCTGGATACTGCCATGTTCTCTCCTGAAAATCAGGCCTGGGGTTGCAAATTTCATTTACAACTGCTACACAATTGGGCTCTTCTCCATCAGTTTCTATGGGAAGAATATTTGTAGGATTTAGTACAGTCCACCATTTCACTTGCATTGTATCTCAACCGTCTGGCTGCAGACAAGTAAGCTGTTTTTAGCTTTTTAGGAAAAGAAATGGTATTTCTTATTTCTGATATAGACCAAGATGGTGGCATGTGCACAACGCGAAGCTCAGCGTCTCCCCAGATTTTGTGATTTAGTAGTTATTTCTCTGCTAGTTGCAAGTTTATTCACTCAGAATACAAAGTGCCTGAATGATGTCCGCCCTGTTGCACTCACCCCCATTGTTATGAAGTGCTTTGGGAAGCTGGTTTTAAGTCACCTCATAGCATGTCTCCCACCTACACTGGACCCACACCAGTTTGCCTACCACCCAAATAGGTCAACAGAGGATGCTATTTCCACTGCTATTTATCTAGCTCTCACCCACCTGGACAATAACAATACATACATTCGGAAGTTGTTAATTGACTTCAGCTTTTCTTTTAATACAGTCATCCCTAGTAAACTGATCGCTAAGCTCAGTGACCTGGGTATCTGCACATCGAATATGCAGTTGGATTATGGACTTCTTAACAAATAGGCCTCAGTCTGTAAGGTTGGATAATCACATATCCTCAACCCTCATCCTGAACACTGGCGTCCCACAAGGCTGTGTGCTGAGCCCACTGAATTACCTCCTGTTCACCCCTGACTGTGTTCTGCGGCATAACTCCAACATCTTCATCAAATATGCAGATGATACCACAGTTGTTGGCCAAATCTAGCCATGGGGGTCACAGTCCAGTGACTTCTGTGCCAGTCCCAAGCCTGGATAAATAGAGAGGGTTGCGTCAGGAAGAACCATGCCAAATTGAACCATGCGAAGCATCAGTACTCTGAATTTCATACCAGATTGGTCTAGGCCCGGGTTAACAATGACCACCATTGGCACCGTTGACCTACAGGGCACCGGTGGAAATTGGGCTACTGTTGGTTGAAGAAGTAGAGCAGGGAGGAGAGTGGATAGACAGAGAGAGAAGAAGAAAGGTAAGAGTGTAGGGCTGAGAATAAGAATTCTGAATGTTGGTACTATGACAGGGAAAAGTACAGAGCTGGCTGATATGATGGCGAGAAGGAAGGTGGATATACTGTGTGTACAGGAGACCAGGTGGAAGGGTACCAAGGCTAGTAGAATAGGAGCAGGATTCAAGCTGTTTTATTATGGTGTGGATAGTAAGAGAAATGGGGTAGGTGTGGTCCTGAAGGAGGAGTTTGTGAGGAATGTTCTGGAGGTGATGAGAGTGTCAGACAGGGTGATGAGTCTGAAGTTAGAGTTGAAGGCATGATGTTGAATGTTGTTAGTGGTTATGCCCCACAGGTAGGTTGTGAGTTAGAGGAGAAAGAGAGATTCTATAGTGAATTAGATGAAGTGATTGAGAGTATTCCCATGGGGGAGAGAGTGGTGATAGGAGCAGATTTTAATGTACACTACCAGTCAAAAGTTTGGACACACCTTTTAATTCAATGTTTTTTGTTTAGGGATTTATTTTCTACATTCTAGAACAATACTGCAGCTTTCAAAACTATGAAATAACACACATGAACTTCAGTAATCCATATGTAATGACAACAAAAAACAGTCAGTTGTTATTTTAAGACACGAAGGTCAGGTGTTCTGGAATAGTTCTTGCAAGAACAGTATTGTCAAGTGCATTTGCAAAACCCATCGAGCACCATGATGAAACTGGCTCACATGAAGACCATCCCAGTAAAGCAAGACCAAAACTGACCTCTGCTGCAGAGGAGAAGTTCATTTAGAGTTACCAGCCTCAGAAATCACCAATTAACAGCACCTCAGATTAGAGGCGTTATGAAGGCTTTACAGAGCATCAGTAGCAGACATATCTCAATATCAACTGTTCAAAGGACATTATTGTGGATTTCGGCCGCCTTCAGCATTGTTTTACAATGTAGAAAGAAATAAACATCAGGAAAGACCATGGGATTAGAAGGTGTGTCCAAACTTTTGACTTGTAGTGTACATGTTGGTGAGGGGAACAGAGGTGATGAGGAGGTGATGGGCAAGTTTGGAGTTAAGGAAAGGAACCTTGAAGGACAGATGGTAGTGGACTTTGCTAAGAGGATGGACATGGCTGTGGTTAACACTTATTTTCAGAAGAGGGAGGAGCATAGAATGACTAACAAGAGTGGAGGTAGGAGCACACAGGTAGACTACATCCTATGTAGAAGAGGCAATCTGAAAGAGATTAGTGAAGGTAAAGTGGTAGTGGGAGAGAGTGTAGCCAGACAGCATAGGATGGTGGTGTGTAGGATGACTTTGATGGTCTGTAAGAAGAGGTCAATGATAGAGAAGAAAACCAAGTGGTGGAAGCTGAAAAAGGAGGAATGTTGTGAGGAATTTAGACAGAAGTTGAGGCAGGCTCTGGGTGGTCAGGTAGTGCTGCCAGATGACTGGGAAACTACAGCAGAAGTGATCAGGGAGACAGGAAGAAAGGTGCTGGGTGTCTTCTGGAAGGAGGAAAGAAGATAAGGAGACTTGGTGGTGGAATGAGGAAGTTCAGGATAGTATTCAGAGGAAGAGGTTAGCCAAGAAGAAGTGGGACATGGACAGGACTGAAGAGAATAGACAGGAATACAAGGAGTTACAACACAGAGTGAAGAGGGAGGTGTCTAAGGCCAAGCAGAAGGCGTATGACGAGTTGTACACTAGGTTAGACACTAGAGAAGGAGAGAAGGACTTGTACAGGTTAGCTAGGCAGAGGGATGGAGATGGGAAGGATGTGCGGCAAGTTAGAGTTATTAAGGATAGAGATGGAAAGGTGCTCACAAGTGAGGAGAGTGTACAGAGGAGATGGAAGGAGAACTTTGAAGAGCTGATGAATGAGGAAAATGAGAGGGAAAAAAGAGTAGAAGGAGTGAACTCTGTGAAACAGAAAGTAGATAAGATTAGAAAGGATGAAGTCAGGAAGGCTTTGAAGAGGATGAAAAGTGGAAAGGCAGTTGGTCCTGACGACATCCCGGTGGAGGTCTGGAAGTGTCTAGGACAGGCAGCAGTGGAATTTTTAACTAGTTTGTTTAACAGGGTTTTAGAGAGTGAGAAGATGCCTGAGGAATGGAGAGGAAGTGTATTAGTGCCGATCTTTATTTGACTTCCTTTGTATGAGGAAGTCAGGAGTAGCAGAGAAGTATGTCAGAGTGGTGCAGGACATGTATGAGAGGAGCAGGACAGTGGTGAGGTGTGCTGTAGGTCAGACAGAGGAGTTCTAAGTGGAGGTGGGACTGCCTCAGGGATCAGCTCTGAGCCCCTTCCTTTTTACTATGGTGATGGACCAGTTGTCAGAGGAGGTCAGACAGGAGTCTCCTTGGACAGTGATGTTTGCAGATGACATTGTGATCTGTAGTGAGAGCAGGGAGCAGGTGGAGGAAAACCTGAAGAGGTGGAGGTTTGCGCCGGAGAGAAGAGGAATGAAAGTCAGTGGTAGTAAGACTGAGTACATGTGTGTGAATGACAGGGAGGGAAGTGGAACAGTAAGATTACAGGGTGAAGAGGTGAAGAAGGTACAGGAGTTTAAATACTTGGGCAGTCCAGAGTAATGGAGAGTGTGGGAAAGAGGTAAAGAAGCGAGTGCAGGCAGGTTGGAATGGGTGGAGAAAGGTGTCGGGAGTTCTGTGTGATAGAAAAATTTCAGTGAGAATCAAGGGGATGGTGTACAGGACAGTGGTGAGACCGGTCATGCTGTATGGTTTAGAGACAGTGTCACTGAGGAAGAGACAGGAGTCAGAGCTGGAGGTAGCAGAGCTGAAGATGTTGAGGTTCTCTATGGGAGTGAAATGGTTGGACAGGATTAGGAACGAGTACATCAGAGGGACAGCTCATGTTGGACGTTTGAGGGACAAAGTTAGGGAGGACAGGTTAAGATGGTTTGGACATCATTTGTTCAGAGGAGGGAGAGAGAGAACATTGGTAGGACAGCTGCAAACATTCCCCTATCTACATCAACAGGTCTGAAGTAGAGCTTGTCTCCAGCTTTACGTTCCTGGGTGTCCACATCTCTGAGGATCTGTCTTGGCATATGAACACCTCAACTCTGGTTCGGAAGGCACAACAGCATCTTTACTTCCTGAGACAACTAAAAAATGTTGACCTAGCACCCAAGATCCTGACCAACTTTTACCGCTGAATTATTGAGAGCATCTTGACAAGCTCCATCACAATAGTTATGAAAAGAAAGCACTGCAAAGGGTTATGAAAACCGCCCAATGCATCATCGTCACCCAACTACCTGAAGAGAGGGATAGATTAGATTTGATTATCTGATCAGATCATACAAATTCAAATTTTTATTTGTCACATACATAACGATACACAGTATGATATGCAGTGAAATGCTGACACGACTGTCCGTGACCTTGAACAAAGAAAAGAGAGATAAGGAGGCAAAATGCCAGTTAACTTATAAAACAAAAACAAAGAAAAAAAGGTCGGAGCAGTCATGATGGCAGCCGACCTCACCGACGCCATCTTGAATCAATGGCATCTGATAACTGATTTTCATTTAAAATCTCTGTTAGACATGCTGTTCATCTTCATATAGAAGTTGTGTTTCTCTGAAAATGATGCCTTAAATAATATTTTTTGAAATAATAAGATTCACTAATAAAAAGGTTAATTAACATTATTAATAAGCTAATCAAAATCATATGAATTGCAATGATGATATATTATCAGTTTAATGTGATAAAATTCAGTTTAAATCTGAATCTGATGATATAAAGGTTGAAAAAATGATTTTGAGGAAGAGAAAGACAGCAAGTAGGAAAAGATGATAAAGATCACGAATCTTCCAAACTATTAATATAAAATAAGTGTGCAGTTTCAGTTACCTCAAGTGTAAATCCTGCACTAAAGAAAGAGATGAAACCAGCTTCCTGTTCCACACCCAGCTAAACACACAGAGTCAGTTTTAAGCAGGAAATCAGAGAGCAGTGTAGAGGAAGTGAGATTTACATGAAGACGGCTGAGTGATCCTCTTTCTCCCAGAATAGAGCAGCACTTTCAGCAGATGTTCAACTTTCTTCATCCAAACTCACTGAAGCACAACACACAGCACTGAATCTACAGCTAAACACACTCTCTCCTCACACTGATAATGACTATTAACTCCAATAAAAGAACACACAATGTCCAAAATGAAGCTTTATTTCAGCAGAGCAAAACTACAGGAAGAGCAACAGGACAGTGAAGAGAGTAAAGACAGAAATGTCAGCATTGTGTAGAATTGAAACTCTATTGTAGATGGATGTGTAAGCAGCTCAGTCTTCAATTCTATCTTGGAGCTGTTAGCCTTCACACTGGCTCTTTCTGAACATGACCGGATGATCCACGCCCCCATGGGAGACCGTACAGACAAACTCCTCCCCCTTTTCCCAGACTGCTTTGCTGAGGGTCAGGGTGCTGCTGCGCATGTAACCGTCCTTCTTCTGTTCTTCCGCGCTGGTCACGACCCCGTCCTTCACCGCCGATCCGTCCACCGTCCAGCTCACCAGCGCCCCCTGTGGAGAGTAGGCAGACAGCAGGCAGAGCAGCGAGGCCGATTCCTCAGACAGCTGCAGAGAGGAGGGAGGGAGCAGAGACACGGAGGGCTTCACCGTGGGACCGGCTGGAGACCACAAACACACAATAACACACCTTTACACACACTTACACAACATTTACTCATTACTGCTTCTTCACATGACTGCACTTCAGTAGAACGACTCAGCAGGAGAACATTTCCTAGTTCCTCGTTATATTGTGGAGCCACTCGGACTTTGATGGCCTTCATTCTGGGAGTGTGTTCCAGTCCTCCTGAGTTGTTCTGTTATTTTACATGTAGTGCTACAGAAAAATAAATCCACTGATGATGGAAATACACTGATATTCCACAGAACCAGGGCTGGAAAATGCAACACCACACCTTCCCTTTGAGTTTCCTGATCACAAGATTTACTCCATTACACAAATCACATATCTGACAAAAAGACTGAGAAATCAGTTCAGTGATGGAAATAACCACATCACACCACATCCACCTTTCTACACACTGTTTATCTTTGTTTCCAGGTTAAAAATCAGTACATCAGTAAAATGACAGAAGGCTAACAGACACAGGATGAAGTTTTCTACCATGTCCTTCACAGCACACAATATGAACTTCAGAAGCTGTGAATGTAAAAGTGCTGTTTACTGAGGAACACACTGTCTACTTATTCAGCTAACAGCTAACTCCTGATTTTTCATTTCCTCTGTTATTTTTATTTTACTGCAACTGTCTCATCATCAAAACACACTCCACATTCTTTATCTCGAAATTATAAAGAAATAAAAACAACCAACAAACACCTGAATATATTCGGCAATATTCTGTTTGTCTAAACTTTATTTCAATTAATTGAAATTAATTTTTAAATAAAGAAGTGAGACTTACTGATGATGAGTTTGGTTCCTCCCCCGAAAGTGTACCACAGTGATACATTCTAATGAAGCCGTCGTACAAAAACCTCTGTTACACTACAGTGACCACACACACACACACACACACACACACACACACACACACACACACACACTCACACACACACACACACACTCACACACACACACACACACACACACTCACACACACACACACACACACACACACACTCACACACACACACACACACACACACACACACACTCACACACACACACACACACACACACACTCACACACACACACACACACACTCACACTCACACACACACTCACACACACACATACACACTCACACACACATACACACACACACACACACACACTTGTGGTGTTTGCATATGTGTGCTGTGTCACTGCTGCACACACTTTAAGAGCTGTAGTGCTGATCAGAGTGTGTTCAGTCCTTTCAGAGCCACTGACACGCAGCACAATGATGATGGTACTGATTCTACTGCTGGGGACACTGGGACTCCTCGCTCACCGTGAGACACTCTCTTTACTTTTATTATTCATACACATCATCAAATCACTCTCACACTCAGTACTACATTTGTTTCCATTATTTTAACTCTGCATCCTTTTCTTTAGAGTCCTTTGGGGAAATCGTCCTGACTCAGTCTCCAGGATCTCAGTCTGTTTCTCCAGGAGCATCTGTTACTCTCACCTGTAGATCCAGTCAGGGTGTTACCAATGACATCCAGTGGTACCTACAGAAACCTGGAGAAGCTCCTAAACTCCTGATCTATAATGCTGAATCACGTTACACTGGGATTCCAGATCGTTTCAGTGGCAGTCAATCTGGAACAGAATTTAGTCTAAAGATCTCTGGATTTCAGGCTGAAGATGCAGGAGATTATTACTGTCAGCAGGATTACAGCACTCCATTCACACAGTGTTATAGCGTCGTACAAAAACCCTCCCTCAGCTGTAGAGGAAGTGCTCTGAGTCAGAAACACACACTGATCTGAGAACAGCTGCAGAGCTGCTAAAGCTGCACTCCACTGAACATCATCAAACGTCTTCATGTTTGAAAAATAATCCTTCCTGAAAAGCAGAAATCTCTTCATCAGCTGTTCCTGCTGTGATGAAAAATCAGCTGATGTGTGTAATGGTATCTGATGATTTCCACCTTCTGCTAAGAGGAGCAGTGTCTACTACACACTACTGTAACACACAATGTAGTGCAGGATCTTTCAATAAGACTCCATGTTCAATTCTATATAATTCTATATTTCAAGATTCATTTTCTCATCATCTGTAAAGTTTAAACACAAAACAGTCTCCTGTTCTACCACAACCTGATCAAATGCAGACTGATGGACAGTGATGTGGCCACTAGATGGTGCTGTAATGGAACTACGCATGCTGATCTCTTGCTATGATGAAGAGAAGATAGATTGGTTCTTTTAAATCTATAAGATGAACAAATTTTTTTGTATTCCCAAAATACCTGACCAGTCTGATCATCCTCCTCTGATCTCTCTCATCAACAAGGTGTTTCAGACTGCAGACCCTCTGATTACAGGATGGTTTGTGTTTTTCACACCATTCTGTAAAAACTCTAGAGACAGTTGTGTGTGAAAATCCCAGGAGATCAGCAGTTTCTGAAAAACTCAAACCAGCCCATCTGATACCAACAAACCATTTCACTGTGAAAGTCACAGAGATCAGACTTTTACTCCATTCTGGTGTTTGCTGTGAATTTTAACTGAAGCTCTTCACCTAAATCTGCATGATTTTATACATTGTGCTGCTGCCACATGATTGGCTGATTGGAGAACTGGATGAATGTGCAGGTGAACACAGGTGCAGGTTCCTGATAAAGTGGCAGATATAATTTATTCCATACCTGGAAAATGTTCCTCAACCAACCCAGATAAATAAAATCAGTTTGAGCAGTGAAACTGAGAGAGAGAGCGAGAGAGAGAGAGAGAGAGAGAGAGAGAGAGAGAGAGAGAGATCAGTGAAGTGAGAGAGAGATTTACATGAAGACGGCTGAGTGATCCTCTTTCTCCCAGAATAGAGCAGCACTTTCAGCAGATGTTCAACTTCCTTCTGCTTCTTAAGAGTCCAGACTCAATAAACAGTACAGTGATACACTCATGGTATAAAACCCCCTGTTACACTACAGTGACCACACACACACACACACACATACACACACACACACTCACACACACACACACACACACACACACACACACATACACACACACACACACACACACACATACACACACACACACACACACACACACTCACACACACGTTTCCATAGAGAGAGGTTCCACTTTGCATTAGCAGCTCATGCTTCAGTGCTCTGTGAGTGTTTATAGCCCTGTGACTTTAACACTTCATGACTGAGATCTGCTGCTCAGCGACTTCACCCACAGCAACCATGAGTTTGATCAGTGTCTTCATCTGCACACTGCTCCTCTGTGCTCGAGGGAACACAATGATTTATCTTCTACTGTTCAGCTGACAAATCCATGTGCAGTAGGCCGACTAGATGAACTTCAACTCAACATCATTATTAATGTAGGGAAAGGATTTATTCTTCTTATTTTTTTCAGGATCCAGAGGTCAGGTGACTGTGACTCAGAGTCCTGCAGTGAAAACTGTTTCTCCAGGAGACTCGGTCACCATCAACTGTAAATCCAGTCCTGATGTTAATACTTATTGTAATGGTAAAGGTAAATGGCCTGGTATCAGCAGAAATCTGGAGAAGCTCCTAAACTCCTGATCTATAATGCTGATCAAAGGACATCAGGTATTCCATCTCGATTCAGTGGCAGTGGATCTGGATCTGATTTCATTCTGACCATCAGTGGAGTCCAGACTGAACATGCTGGAGACTATTACTGTCAGAGTCGGCATAAGATCAGTGGTAACTGGGTGAATACACAGAATACACAGGTCCAGACAAGCAGACATGTTTTATTTATTTGGGTTCAGCACGTAGTTAACTATCTAAGCTAAAGCCACAATAGATTTACTATATACACAGGGATTTAACAGAATTCTCACAGTGTCACATGATTTGAAGAATAAAAGGATAAAGGAACAGAAAGTTAATTAAATACGACATCATGCACTGAAACACAAATAATGATAAACTGAATATTACAGGTTAATGACATAAATCTACTGGAGCTGAAGAGGAAGATGTTCTACATTTTCTTGGGTGAACACATCCACTGATGAATAGAAACATTAAGTCACTCATAGATGAAGTGAATAACATTAATTATCTCATAACAGCACGTGTCAGGAACAGCTGGACAGTTCCCTGCCAGGCCTGGAGAGGGTGCTGGCAGGTGATTCTATGGAGCCTGCTTTATTGTGTGTATTTTGTGCCACGCCTTTCCTATTGTTCTCGTGCCCACTGTTTCACCTGTTCCCTATTAGCCTTTATGTTTAGCCCTATAAATAGGGATCCTTTCGTATTCATCTTTGTTGGCTATTGTTCTATGTTCCTTGTTTTATTAGTGTCATGGCTCGTGTTTAGGCTAGTCTTATTCACCTTCAAACAAAAAAAATTATTGTGATTTTTAGGGCTTCAGATTTATTTTTTTAGATTTCCTCAGATTTTTTTCTGCCTTAAATTTATAACCCATTTTTCACACAATCCAGCGTTATTTGAAACGAATAAGATATTTTCACCAAGGTCTTTCTGCAGGTCTTTTGCCCTTCACCACACAAGTCTGAGGAGCAGGAGATACTGCACCTGCTGTGTCCAGTTCAGGTTCTCAGCACACCCATCGCTCCAGTGTGTGGTGTAAGTCCTCTTCATTTTCGTCTGCTTTGGTGGCCGCAGTAAAAGCAATCCGGTCTCCAAGCAGAGCCTTGTGCTGGGTAGTGGTAGCCATTTCCTAGTGTCGGAACTCAGAGCCCCCTCTGAGTGGACATATCACAGGGTGGATTTTTAGATTGTGTCTATTTCTCTTAGCTTTCCATAATCTTACCCAATGAACTCAACAAACTATAAAAACTTAGCCAAAATAAAGGAGATCTCAGTCAGCAGATGAGGAGAAGCAGGTTTCTTTATTCAGCCATGCAGTTGACAACATGCATTTCTGAAGAGAGCAGCTGGTCTGAAAACCCCAAAAAGTTCCCCTCTACTTATACCCCAGGTGCCCCATGGCGCCTCCTTTTCTCTAATTTAAATATTTCCAGCAATTTCCCATTATATTCAGTGTATGGCTACTTTAGTCCCTCCTTCATTAATTTACATACGTTTTACCAGTTCCCATTATTTTCGTATTTGTCCCGATACCGCCCCTAAATTAATACCATCCTCCCCTCGATGACATCAGTTTTCCTCCTCTCCAGTTTCCCTTATTTTTAGGTTAAGTCAACAATTTTTAGAAAAAATAGTGCTTACTTATAAGCGCCACTTCCTCATCGACATCATTTGACCGCCACCTCCCAAGTTGCTTCCTCAGATCATCCTGACCTCGCACGCTGCCCTCCAGGATACGCTAAGTATCCTGATCTCTTCCTCTGTCATTCTGACTTTTCACTACCTGCTTGATTTAAGTTTTATTTTTATTTTTTTAAAATAAGCCTTGCCATTATGCTGCCTCATATCCTTCCCTCTTTTCATCACTGTTGGTTACTGGTATTCCAGTGCTATTGTCTCCCCTAGCCGCCTACCACTGTCATGTCACAGTAACCTGGCCTACTCCCCACACTGTTTTCCTCTTGCCTTAGTGCATGCTCTCTCTTGTTGATTACATATTGCATGACTATGCACTTCACTCATCTCTTCCCATTTCCCACTCTCTTCTAGCTCAGTCAGCCCGCCACGCTATCTTCCGGAGAGGTCCCAGGAGTGCTCTGCGACGTTATCGCCAGTATCAGCTGTCTTGCCTGGCCATTGAACTTACTGGTTTCCTGGAACACCTATCTGAATCCTCTATTCCTGAGTCTCCTCACCTCACTCACCACATCATGAGATACAGTCTGTCTTGATCAGAGCACCCAATTTCACCACACAACCTGTGATCAGTCTACTCAGACCTTCTACTGGCATTGGACACGCACCACCTCTCAAGGCGTCCAAACTGAGGACTTCCCTGTTGAGATCTCCTCTGATTCTTCCTGACTCTTCTTCGCCTCCTAGTTCCCCTGACGTTCCCCAATGTTCTCCTGGATTTGTGCCTTTGCCTTACAGTATTCACGATATTCCCCAATCTTCTCCTGTCTATTCGCCTCCAATTTCTCCCACTGATTATTCTCCAACTTCTCCTCAGGAACCTGAGATCCTGTCTTCTACAACTGACCCTCCAGTCCCACTGATCCCACTGGATAGGCTGACTGACTGAGCTGTAACTCCTAATGTTCCAATAAATTTCTCTTTTCTGTTTCCAGTCTCAGTGTGGTTATTACGCTAGCATGCTACTATTAATAATTCTGCATGATTATTATAAAGACTATGATTGTCATAAAGGTTATACCTGATTATTATAGACTATTATTAATCAACGCCAACTACTTAATCAATGGCTAAATAATTCTTGATAGATACACACTACTTTTAGGCAGAATATTGCTAAGTCAGAGCTTAGAGCATTGAGTACATTATTTCTTAAGCTACTTTTAAAACTAGGTATATAATTCAAAGCTGAGATATTTTTCTCCGACACTAGGCCTATGAGGTGCACTGTGGCTTCATCTCTAGGGATTACGACTCACGTCACTGGGTTTTAAATTACATCAGTTACTGTGTGGACAATGTGACATTCTGGAAGCAGATACATGTGTCTCCCAATAAGAAACCTTGGATGACACACGAGGTCCAACTGTTGATCAGAGCCAGGGATGTAGCATTTAAATCCGGGAACAGAACAACATATAGTACTGCCAGGACTGCACTTAGGAGGGTCATAAAATTGGCCAAAACTCAATATAAACTGCGGATTGAGGCTCATTTTAACAGCTCCACCAACTCCCGGCAGGTGTGGGAGGGAATTAGGGTCTTACCGGATTATAAGAGAACAACACCTCTCTCTTTTAATAACTGTGGCGCCCTAGTGGAGGAGTTGAATATCTTTTATGCCCACTTTGATAGGGGCAACAGAGGTCCACTACTGCCCCGCCCTCCCTCTGATGATACTGCCCCAGTCCTGAACAGCCATGAAGTAAGACGGCGTTTCCACAACATTAATCCTAGGAAGGCTGCCGGACCTGATAGAGTACCAGGTCGGGTACAGCTTGTGCAGCTGAACTGGCAGAGGTCTTCGCTATGATCTTTAATCTGTCACTGTCGACATCATGGGTTCCGGCATGCTTCAAAAACACTATGATAGTTCCCATCACCAAAAGATCAAACATTACCTGTTTAAATGACTACAGACCGGTTGCACTCACACCCATACCTGCAAAATGTTTGGAGAGGTTAGTGATTAAGCGTATCAAGGATGTCAAACCACCCACACTGGACCATTACCAGTTTGCATACAGAGCAAATAGATC
This sequence comes from Hemibagrus wyckioides, assembly GCF_019097595.1. Taxonomy (NCBI): domain Eukaryota; kingdom Metazoa; phylum Chordata; class Actinopteri; order Siluriformes; family Bagridae; genus Hemibagrus; species Hemibagrus wyckioides. The sequence goes on from NC_080723.1 coordinate 25,291,045, forward strand.
AACAGAGGATGCAGTGGCTATTGTGCTCCATTCCATTTAAGAACATCTGGAATACAAAAATACATATGCTAGGGTTCTCTTTGTTGATTTTAATTTAGCATTTAATACCATCCTGCCAAACAAGCTCCAAACTAAGCTTTGTAAGCTTGGACTAAGCACTGTATTGTGTAACTGGATTATGGACTTTCTAACGAATCGCATACAGTGTGTGCGAGTAGACAAATACACATCATCCTCAGTGTGTATTAACACTGGAGTCCCCCAGGGATGTGTACTAAGTCCTCTACTTTATACACTCTACACACATGACCGCTGTGCCTCCTGTCCTTCTAACTACATCATAAAATTCGCTGATGACATTACGGTGCTAGGTCTCATCACTAACAACAATGAGTCCTTATATCTGGCAGCATGGTGTGATACCCACAATCTGGCCCTCAATATTAAGAAGACCAAGGAGATGATTGTGGATTTTCGTAGAGATAAGGGGACTATTCATTTACCACTTACTATTGGTAATGGGACAGTAGAGAGGGTCACCAGTTTTAAATTTCTCGGCCTAACTGTATCAGAGGATCTAACGTGGGGTAATAATATCACCTCTGCCATAGGAAAGGCCCAGCAGCGCTTCTTCTACTTGAGGAAACTGAAAAGAACCAACCTTTCTTGGCAGCTGCACTATGGTTGCACTTTATTATATGCCTAGAAAGATGATGCTCTAATGATATCTCATTGTTATTTACACTCTGTTATTATAACAATGACAATAAAAATGAATTGAATTGAATTGAATTGGTGTATCGCCTTGTCCATCACTCTGGCTAGAGCCGTTCCCCTCCAGGATTTTTGTACTGCAGCAGGTTGGTCCTCTCCACAAACCTTGAGTCCTTGTTGAGAAACACATTATTTAAGCTCAACTAATAAAGTAATTTTTCACAATTGTTAGATGATTTATTAATAAGAAATTCCCTGCACTTCTGGTTAGATGCTAACTAACACTCTTTTACTCCTCTCTGTTATAATCACACACTCAATCGTTCACTGAGCATGATGAAGGAATTCTCAACATCACAGATTTATATATTAATAACTCTTTTGCCACTTTTTCTCATCTCTCCACATCTCACTTCTTCAGATATCTTCAAGTCAGGAACTATGTTCATCTGAACATCTTAAAGTCCACATCCACATTTTAAAGTTTTGTCTTTGGAATGCAAAATATCTGATTTATTTTCAGGTCTTCCTCATGCTTGTGGTTTGGTGTCCTTTTAAAGACGACACTGACTTTCCCTCCTTTACCTAAAAATGCTTGAGAAGAAGATTTTGTGATCCAGGTTTCTGTGACTGATTGGGACGAACACTTATCTATTCATTCATGTTCTATAAATTACATATACTTCATTACTCTACAACAAAGCTTAACAAATTTTATTCTCATGTCTCTCTGTATGTGATGTGTTTAAGCCTACTGATGTTACCCTGGGGCATCGTTTTAAGTTCTGCCCACAAACAGAGATTTTGGTCAGACAGTATGTCCAAAAAGATGGCTGCCTCATTCATTTTTCAAAATTATAATAAAAATAATATTTAAAAAATAATAATAATAAAAAAAAAAAACACTTACACCTTCGAATGAATGATATATTCAAGTTGAAAATATTACTTACATACATTATATAATCTGTTGAGAATAAAATGATGTGAGACTGGTGTTGTGAATTCACAGAAGCAGACCAGGGGACTCGGAGGTAGTGTTCAACACGAATCTTTTATTGGAGATCAGAACACACTGCGGTGGTACTGTAGTCATCAAGTCCAGTGACCATTCAGAAATGGTTTGATGAGCACAACAACCAGTTTTAGGCATTGACTTGGCCTCCAAATTCCCCAGATCTCAATCCAATCCAGCATCTGTTGAATGTGCTGGACAAACAAGTCTGACCCATGGAGGCCTTACCTCTGAACTTACAGGTCTTAAAGGATCTGCTGCTAACATCTTGGTGCCAGATACCAAAACACACCTTCAGGTGTCTAGTGGAGTCCATGCCTCGACGGGTCAGGGCTGTTTTGGCAGCAAAAAGGGGGAACAACACAATATTAGGCAGGTGGTCATAATGTTATGGCTGATTAGCGTTAAACGATAATAAATCAAATATCAAATATCAAATTTAAATTGTCACATACAGTCATACACAGGACAGCAATCAGTGAATTACTTTTTACTGCTGACTGTGTTGTAAAATTAGAGTCAAAACAATAGTCAGAAATAGAATTTAAAAATAGAGTAAAATGGAAATAAATTGGAATTAGTTGTAACATAAAACTGACTTTAGCTGTACAAGGAATAAAGCCTTTTGGATTTAGACACAGTCTCAATGTTTAAGTCTAGGCTGAAGACACATTTGTTCAGTCGAGCTTTTAATATATAGTTCTTAGGTAAAGGAGCAGATCTGGAAGGTTCATGGGCATGAGTGTTTGGTGACTGGGATGTTTGGATGCTGTCATCTTACCACCCTCACAAGTTGCTCAGGTCACTGACTGTGAAGTGGTTGGACGCTTTATGTCCCGGGAAGCCTTCATGTCTGTGACCTTCTGCCTTTCTTATTTTTATTTATTTATTAATTTTTTTCTCTGTTTATCTTCTTTTGTAAAGCTGCTTTGACACAATGTCCATTATTAAAGGTGTTATAAAAATAAAATTGAATTGAAATGAATTAAAGATTGAGGTAGTGTTATCAGACAAGTCCAGAAAAGTCCAAGGTCCAAGTGCCATTCCACATGAAGAATAAAGTAACTTAGTGTTTTTGTTTTAATTTTAATATTTAGTAAGACTGTTTTGTAGGTTTTGGTGAGTCAGATGGAGGAATCATAGAGAAGAAGCAGCAGCAGGACAATATACCTCTAACACTGGGATCAACCACCTTTCAGACATGGTATGATCCAGTCTTCTTGTGATTCTGTCTGATGCCTGTGAGGTTGTATGCAAGGCTAAAACCTTCCATTTCCCCTTTGTGTATGTCTGTTTGTGTGTGTGTGTCTGTGTGTGTGTGTGTCTGTTTGTGAGTGTGTGTCTGTGTGTGTGTGTGTGTGTCTGTGTGTGTGTGTGTCTGTTTGTGAGTGTGTGTCTGTGTGTGTGTGTGTGTGTGTCTGTTTGTGTGTGTGTCTGTTTGTGTGTGTGTCTGTGTGTGTGTGTGTGTGTGTGTCTGTGTGTGTGTGTGTGTCTGTTTGTGTGTGTGTGTCTGTGTGTGTGTATGTCTGTTTGTGTGTGTGTCTGTGTGTGTGTGTGTGTCTGTGTGTGTCTGTGTGTGTGTGTGTGTGTGTGTGTGTGTCTGTGTGTGTGTGTGTGTGTGTCTGTGTGTGTGTGTGTGTGTGTGTCTGTGTGTGTGTGTGTCTGTGTGTGTGTGTGTGTGTGTGTGTGTGTCTGTGTGTGTCTGTGTGTGTGTGTGTGTCTGTGTGTGTGTGTGTGTCTGTTTGTGTGTGTGTGTCTGTGTGTGTGTGTGTCTGTGTGTGTGTGTGTGTGTCTGTGTGTGTGTGTGTCTGTGTGTGTGTCTGTGTGTGTCTGTGTGTGTGTGTGTGTCTGTGTGTGTCTGTGTGTGTGTGTGTTTGTGTGTGTGTCTGTGTGTGTCTGTGTGTGTGTGTGTGTCTGTGTGTGTCTGTGTGTGTCTGTGTGTGTGTGTGTGTGTGTGTGTGTGTAGACAACAGAAGAAGTCAATGCTAAACTGAATGGTCTGAGGATGGAGAACTTTTCTTCTGAGAATTTCACCGTTCTGGGTGATTACCCTGTCCCCTCCAGTGTGAACAGGACTGAGGATGAATTTGTCACCCCTGTGAAGAACCAGGTATTTATGTATAATAGGAGTTTTTAACAAATATTATAAGTGCTTTTCTCATAAAACAATGGTATTTCACTTCACATTCATCTGTTCTGTATGACCGTGTTTGTGTGTAGGGTGACTGTAACTCATGCTGGGCATTCAGTGCAGTTGGAGCTTTAGAAGCTCAAATGAAGAAGAGGAAGGATGAGCTTGTTCCTCTGAGTGTTCAGAACCTGGTGGACTGCAGTTCAATGCTACTCTACACATATTCAATAATTTATGTGCACCCTAATTTACTATGCAATATAAAACATATATTTACTAATATATAGGAGTGTTGTGTCTAACTACTGCTCATCGGTAGTGGAGTTTGTAACTGTTAGATGCAGACCTTTTTATTTACCCCGGGAATTCACCACTACTTTCATTATCGGAGTGTACATTCCACCCAGCGCTAATGCTAAGGAGGCTCTGTGTGAGCTGTACGAGCTATTAGCGAGCTGCAGAATGCTCACCCCGATGGACTGTTTATCATCGCCGGAGATTTCAGTCATGCAAATCTCAGAACAGTGCTCCCTAAATTCCATCAGCATGTGGACTTTGCTACGAGAGGGGCGAACACGCTGGATGTTGTTTACTCAAATATTCCTGGCGCGGAGCCCCGCCCCCACCTCGGCTACTCAGACCACATCTCTGTAATGTTGATTCCAGCATACAGACCATTCGTCAGATACTCTAAACCGGTTCTGAAACAGGTTAAGACCTGGCCAGCAGGAGCCATCTCTGCTCTTCAAGACTGTTTTGAGTGCACTGACTGGGACATGTTTAGGGAAGCTGCAACCAACGGTGACTCTATTGACTTGGAGAAATACACGGCATCAGTGTCCAGCTACATTGGGAAGTGCATCGATGATGTGACCGTCTCCAAGACCATCACAACACGCTCCAACCAGAAGCCATGGATGACTGCGAAAGTGCGTGCTCTCCTGAAGTCGAGAGACTCTGCCTTCAGATCGGGGGACAGGGCGGCCTTAAAAACAGCAAGGGCCAAACTGTCCCGAGCCATCAGAGAGGCGAAGCGTGCACACGCCCAGAGAATCCACGGCCACTTCCAGAACAGCAGAGACTCCCGGCGCATGTGGCAGGGCATTCAGACGATCAGCAACTACAGGACAACTTCACCTTCCTTTGACAGTGACACCTCCCTTCCAGATGCGCTGAATGATTTCTACGCTCGGTTTGAGGCACAGAACAACACAACAGCGAGGAAGACCATCCCACCTCCTAATGACCCAGTGCTCTGTCTCACCACGGCTGACGTGAGGAGAACTCTATACAGAGTTAACCCACGGAAGTCTGCTGGACCAGACAACATTCCTGGCAGAGTTCTCAGGGAGTGTGCAGAGCAGCTAGCAGATGTCTTCACTGACATCTTCAACATCTCACTGAGCAGCTCCATCATCCCTACGTGCCTCAAGACAACGACCATCGTCCCTGTGCCTAAGAAGTCCACGGTTTCCTGCCTCAATGACTACCGTCCCGTTGCACTCACACCAATCATGATGAAATACTTCGAGAGGCTCGACATGAGGCACATCAAGTCACAGCTACCACCCTCGCTGGACCCCTTGCAGTTTGCGTATCGTCCTAACCGCTCCACGGAAGACGCCATCACCACAACCCTCCATCTGGCCCTCACACACCTGGACTGCAAAGACTCCTACGTTCGAATGCTGTTCATAGATTTCAGTTCAGCATTCAACACAATCATCCCTCAGCAGCTGATTAAGAAGCTGAGTCTCCTGGGCCTGAACACCTCTCTCTGCAACTGGATCCTGGATTTCCTGACTGGGAGACCTCAGTCAGTACGGATCGGGAGCAGTATCTCCAGCACCACCACACTGAGCACTGGAGCACCTCAGGGCTGTGTGCTCAGTCCATTGCTGTTCACTCTGCTGACTCACGACTGTGCAGCAATGCAGAGCTCCAACCACATCGTCAAGTTCACCGATGACACGACCGTGGTGGGTCTCATCAGCAAGAACGACGAGTCAGCATACAGAGAGGAGGTGCAACATCTAACAGCCTGGTGCAGAGCCAACAACCTCTCTCTGAACGTCGACAAGACGAAAGAGATGGTTGTTGACTTCAGGAGAACACAGAGTGACCATTCTCCGCTGTCCATCGATGGCTCCTCTGTGGAGATTGTCAAGAGCATCAAATTCCTTGGTGTCCATCTGGCGGAGAACTTCACCTGGTCACTCAACACCAGCTCCATCACCAAGAAAGCCCAGCAGCACCTCTACTTCCTGAGGAGGCTGAGGAAAGCCCATCTCCCTCCCCCCATCCTGACTGTGTTCTACAGAGGGACCATGGAGAGCGTCCTGAGCAGCTGCATCACTGCCTGGTTTGGGAACTGCACCGTCTTGGATAGTAAGACCCTTCAGGGGACAGTGAGGACAGCTGAAAAGATCATCGGAGTCTCTCTCCCCTCTATCACAGACATTTACACCGCACGCTGCATCCACAAAGCTAACAGCATTGTGGATGATCCCACACACCCCTCACACACACTCTTACACACCCCACACACCCCTCACACACACTCTTACACACCCCACACACCCCTCACACACACTCTTACACACCCCACACACCCCTCACACACACCCCACACACCCCTCACACACACTCTTACACACCCCACACACCCCTCACACACACTCTTACACACCCCACACACCCCTCACACACACTCTTACACACCCCACACACCCCTCACACAAACTCTTACACACCCCACACACCCCACACACACTCTTACACACCCCACACACCCCTCACACACACACACCCCTCACACACACTCTTCACCCTCCTGCCATCTGGAAAGAGGTACCGGAGCATTCGGGCCTCACAACCAGACTGTGTAACAGTTTCTTTCCTCAAGCCATCAGGCTCCTCAACACCCGGGACTGAACTGTTCTACACTCTCACACACACACACACACTCTCACTCAGGACTGAACTGTTCTACACTCTCACACACACACACACACACACACACTCTCACTCAGGACTGAACTGTTCTACACTCTCACACACACACACACACACACACACACTCTCACTCAGGACTGAACTGTTCTACACTCTCTCACACACACACACACACACACACACACACTCTCACTCAGGACTGAACTGTTCTACACTCTCTCACACACACACACACACACACACTCTCACTCAGGACTGAACTGTATATTAACTCTGTCTCTCTCACACACAGATACACACACCCTCTCTCTTGACTGTGTGGACACACACACACACACACACACATAATTTATACTGTTCATTACTTACTGCACTACCTCTACCTGTCATCCGCTGCTATAATTATATTTATGTTTATTCTATTTGCACTACCTCAACCGCTGCTGTGTATTTTTGCACAATATTTTTGCACAATACTTTTTTTTATCTTTTACATCATTTCACTTTATCTACTTTATTTCACTTACATTCCAGTACACGTTCTTTTATTTCTTTTCGGCGCTAAGTGTCCTGTGTTCTTTTGTGTTGTCTTTCTTGTATTTCTTGTCTTTTTTGCACTGTCTTGTCTATGCTCTGTTTGCACCTAGCTGCACACTGTGCACTTTACGTGGCTAAGACAAACTTCTGTCCTAGCTCTGTGATGGTGTTTGTTGTTTTGTGTTGAACTTCTTGTTGTATGTTTATGTAGCACCAGGTCCTGGAGAAACGTTGTTTCATTTCACTATGTACTGCGTCAGATATATGTGGTTGAAATGACAATAAAGCTTCTTGAATCTTGAATCTTGAATCTTGCAACACCTACATTAAACAATTTTCATTTTACAGAGAGTAAGTAAAATTTGATTAGTCCAGCACAACCTCATATTGACCATGGTAAGAGATCTCCATCATAATGTATAAAGACTCACTTTCCCAATTCCAAAACTGGTTCATCATTCACCTTCTCCACTTTGTCTCAGAAGTGAGTTTGATACTGTAGCAGGACATTTCTTGAGTGTGCATGAGACCTGGTTGTGTCAGTGTCAGGTACTGCCTTCTGGTATGATGGTACTAATGTACCACAGTTCTGATGCCTCTGTTGTTATTTTAAAGAGCCTCACAGATGAAATTAGATTCAGCTGTTTAAAGTGAGTGTTGGCATCTGGTATCCTGGTACTATAGGACACAATTCCATCAGCCTTGCATGAATGGGACTGTTGAGGCTAGGTAAAAGTTGGTTCTATTCTGATATTGAGATGTAGGACCACCTGAGATGAAGTGGATGTTCTTGGCATTTGGATGCTCCTCTCGTATGCTCCTCAGTCCTGGTTCAAAGTGAGCCCATGTGGCTGTGGTGTGGTGCTGAAGACAGGCTGATAGCAATACAAATTACTCCACCTTGCCCCCACTAATATAGATAACTCCAGCATGACACCAGTATACTTGCTGGTTGCCCCCTCCAAAGTGAGTTTCATTTATTTCTGTGGTGTATTTACCAGCGTAGTTCTCCCTGTGGTCTATGTGAACCAATAAATCATTCTGGATCAGGGTCTCTCTCAATCTCCTCAGTCTTTCACATGGATGATTGATGTTATAAATGTCTGGATAAGTTTGAGAGGTGGTCCAGTGTGAGTTCCACCAGCTCTTAACTGAAGGTCTGCCTCTTCTCAGAAAACACATTCATCAGTTCCTTCTCTTCAGTGGTCATATCTTTACATTTCTTAAGCACTGATGTAGTGACTCCCTCCTCCTATAGGTGATGTTTCCAGTGATCCAGGATCCAGCATTTTGTGAAATGTCTTATTGCAATTGCTGCATGTCCTGTACATGGTGGATGTATCATTGGGTGTGTCTTCTTGAAGATTTTGTATAACATCTTCATTTGCTTCATGAACATGTTGAAGTGTATCATTTTTGGTGTTATGTTCTATACAGCTTCTGGCTGTTCCTTTTCTTTTGTAATACTTTTTCAGTGTTCCCACTTTTTTCATCTTTTCATGTTTTCATTTGTCTTGAGGTTTTTTTTTCTTTTACCATTTTGTTTTCCTTTTTGATATCTGAAATTAGAAAGGATGTATGACATGCGATTGGCATGACCAAAACAAATACTTTCATCCTAGACCGAATGGCTTACTGAATACCTTAACAATGATAAATACCTTATCACAGTGGTAAGTGACATTTTTAAAATATATTTAAAGTTTATTTTCATAGAAAACTACCTGTATCTGTAATAATAATCAATACTATATGACAAAATAACTTTTTACTGGATCTGCTAACATGGTATCCATATTGAAGGCGTGATGTGTGACCCACACATATAACCTTGTTGTCACTTAAATATTTCCTTGTGTAGGTGGGATATTGCCGTCCTAGAATCACATGATCATGTTCTTAAAGAACAGCCTTCCTGTGTTCCTAGAGCGTTGTAATTAATTGCTCAATTAGGTGCATAAAATTAAAAACTTTGCATGGCTTTTTTGTGGGTTCCTCTAGTCTAAACCAGAAGTCCTGCAAACATTTCTACAGAGCTGTGTGTGTGTGTGTGTGTGTGTGTGTGTGTTAGGTATTTATAACTACACTTGTGAAGGTGAAGGAGTGAATCATACGTTTCTTGTGGTTGGATATGGAAAAGAAGGTGGGCAACAATACTGGCTGATCAAAAACAGGTTAAACACACCCACACACACACACACACACACACACACACACACGCACACGCATGCACACGCACGCACACGCACACACACACGCACACACACGCACACGCACGCACACGCACACACACACACACACACGCACACACACACACACACACACACACGCACACGCATGCACACGCACACACACACACACGCACACGCATGCACACGCACACACACGCACACACACGCACACACACGCACACACATACACACACAAACACATTTGTGCTATTGTTGAAAGTTTTATTATCTAAAAATAAATTATGAAACCACAAATGATTATGAAACCACTGGCTAAAATGCCCCGCCCCCTTCTCTCTCTCTTTTCCAGTTGGGGTGTTGATTGGGGAGAAGGAGGATATATGCGACTCCAGAGAAACAACAACAATCAGTGTGGAATCGGCACCTACAGCGTCATCCCCATTGTCTGACCTCATTTCTCTCATATCATATTTGAGTTTTTTTACTTTCCTTGCTGTTATTTTAGCTTCTTTATGTACGTGTGCCTGCAACATCCGGGGATCGAGAGGAAAAAGTATTCCTGCTCTTACAATGAACGAAATCCAGAGTCGCTTATATTGTGTAATTAAATTGTATATTTATATAAATGTCGGACCAGATGTAACGTGTGTCTACTGCAGTTCTGTTTGACTTAATGACGGAAAAGACCAAGATCAGAATTTAACTTCAGTTTGATTTTATTAAATTAGCAAACATTAATTGTTTCATACTTAAGAAATGAAATGTAATGAAATCCCATATTGAAAACTCCTCTTAGCCAAGCCAGTCTAAATTTACCATTTCCTAATTACTAAAACTAACACCACTGACTGGATAGAATTTGCCCCAAGCCAAAAGAAGCAGAAGAAGAGGATAACCTCACTCTCACTTTTGTCTCTAGCAATCCTTCGCCTGTAATTAAAAATCATTCACCTAAAAACATGAAACTGTGAATAATTGTCATTTTTCTAATTATATTTTTTTACCCATGTTGGTGAAACTCTTCACTCTGCAGCTGCATGTTGCTGGCTTAGTGCTTTTAGTGAATTTTGCCCCTTATCTCTGGGGTTGGGGGTTTAATTCCTGCCCCTGCCCTGTGAGCAGTGGTGGGTAATAATGAAGTAAATGTAATTGTTACTGTACTTAAGTATTTCTTTACGGTATCTGTACTTTACTAAAATATACAAATTTTGTGAGACTTTTTATTTTCACTCCACTACATTTTAAAGTAACATATCATACTTTCTACTCCACTACATTATTCCACATCTCTCCTTACTTGTATTTACAAAAAAGTAGAAATTCAAATTGAGGATTTCTACTTTAACTTTAACTAAAGTATCTCTAATTTCACTTAAGTACAGGAGATGTGGCCTGGGGAACAATAGAGTAGATGTCCAGAGATTATCAGTTAAAAAACAACTATATTGTGATCTGATTAAATAAATAATAACTCATGTGGCTTTAACCACAAAACCAGAGAATATGTCTGTTATCCACTGCCTCTAATGTATATTATTTGTATAATATAATGTATAATGTATAGAGCTGTGAAAGTGTGTGTTTAGTGTTATGGAGTTTCTCAGTAATAATTCTAGTCCTACACAATTACATGAATTGTAATGATGATATATTATCAGTTTTATGTGATTAAACTCAGTTTAAACCTGGATCTGATGATTTAAAGATTAAAAGAATGATTTTGAGGAAGAGAAAAACAGAAAGGAAAGATCACGAATCTTCCAAACTATTAATATAAAATAAGTGTGCAGTTTCAGTTACCTCAAGTGTAAATCCTGCACTAAAGAAAGAGATGAAACCAGCTTCCTGTTCCACACCCAGCTAAACACACAGAGTCAGTTTTAAGCAGGAAATCAGAGAGCAGTGTAGAGGAAGTGAGATTTACATGAAGACGGCTGAGTGATCCTCTTTCTCCCAGAATAGAGCAGCACTTTCAGCAGATGTTCAACTTTCTTCATCCAAACTCACTGAAGCACAACACACAGCACTGAATCTACAGCTAAACACACTCTCTCCTCACACTGATAATGACTATTAACTCCAATAAAAGAACACACAATGTCCAAAATGAAGCTTTATTTCAGCAGAGCAAAACTACAGGAAGAGCAACAGGACAGTGAAGAGAGTAAAGACAGAAATGTCAGCATTGTGTAGAATTGAAACTCTATTGTAGATGGATGTGTAAGCAGCTCAGTCTTCAATTCTATCTTGGAGCTGTTAGCCTTCACACTGGCTCTTTCTGAACATGACCGGATGATCCACGCCCCCATGGGAGACCGTACAGACAAACTCCTCCCCCTTTTCCCAGACTGCTTTGCTGAGGGTCAGGGTGCTGCTGCGCATGTAACCGTCCTTCTTCTGTTCTTCCGCGCTGGTCACGACCCCGTCCTTCACCGCCGATCCGTCCACCGTCCAGCTCACCAGCGCCCCCTGTGGAGAGTAGGCAGACAGCAGGCAGAGCAGCGAGGCCGATTCCTCAGACAGCTGCAGAGAGGAGGGAGGGAGCAGAGACACGGAGGGCTTCACCGTGGGACCGGCTGGAGACCACAAACACACAATAAACACACCTTTACACACACTTACACAACATTTACTCATTACTGCTTCTTCACATGACTGCACTTCAGTAGAACGACTCAGCAGGAGAACATTTCCTAGTTCCTCGTTATATTGTGGAGCCACTCGGACTTTGATGGCCTTCATTCTGGGAGTGTGTTCCAGTCCTCCTGAGTTGTTCTGTTATTTTACATGTAGTGCTACAGAAAAATAAATCCACTGATGATGGAAATACACTGATATTCCACAGAACCAGGGCTGGAAAATGCAACACCACACCTTCCCTTTGAGTTTCCTGATCACAAGATTTACTCCATTACACAAATCACATATCTGACAAAAAGACTGAGAAATCAGTTCAGTGATGGAAATAACCACATCACACCACATCCACCTTTCTACACACTGTTTATCTTTGTTTCCAGGTTAAAAATCAGTACATCAGTAAAATGACAGAAGGCTAACAGACACAGGATGAAGTTTTCTACCATGTCCTTCACAGCACACAATATGAACTTCAGAAGCTGTGAATGTAAAAGTGCTGTTTACTGAGGAACACACTGTCTACTTATTCAGCTAACAGCTAACTCCTGATTTTTCATTTCCTCTGTTATTTTTATTTTACTGCAACTGTCTCATCATCAAAACACACTCCACATTCTTTATCTCGAAATTATAAACCCATAAAAATTAATAAATTAATATACAAACTAAATTTTACGCAGATTAAATAATGTTATATTTGTCTAAACTTTATTCAATATTCTGATTAATGATGAAAATAAATGTTAAATAAAGAAGAGAGACTTACTGATGATGAGTTTGGTTCCTCCACCGAAAGTCAACCACAGTGATACATTCTAATGAAGCCGTCGTACAAAAACCTCTGTTACACTACAGTGACCACACACACACACACACACACACTCACACACACACACACACACACATACACACACACACACACACACATACACACACACACACACACACATACACACACACACACTCACACACATACACACACACACACATACACACACACACACTCACACACACACACACACTCACACACACACACACACACACACACACACACACACACTCACACATACACACACACAGTCACACACACACACACACACACACACACACACACACACACACACACACAGTCACACACAGTCACACACACACACACACACACACACACACACACATACACACACACACACATACACACACACACACACACACACACGTTTCCATAGAGAGAGGTTCCACTTTGCATTAGCAGCTCATGCTTCAGTGCTCTGTGAGTGTTTATAGCCCTGTGACTTTAACACTTCATGACTGAGATCTGCTGCTCAGCGACTTCACCCACAGCAACCATGAGTTTGATCAGTGTCTTCATCTGCACACTGCTCCTCTGTGCTCGAGGTAACACAATGATTTATCTTCTACTGTTCAGCTGACAAATCCATGTGCAGTAGGCCGACTAGATGAACTTCAACTCAACATCATTATTAATGTAGGGAAAGGATTTATTCTTCTTATTTTTTTCAGGATCCAGAGGTCAGGTGACTGTGACTCAGAGTCCTGCAGTGAAAACTGTTTCTCCAGGAGACTCGGTCACCATCAACTGTAAAACTAATGTTGATGTTGCTGATTACTGTAGTGGTAGCTATACCTGTATGTCCTGGTATCAGCAGAAACCTGGAGAAGCTCCTAAACTCCTGATTTATTCTGCAAACACTAGAGAATCAGGTATTCCATCTCGATTCAGTGGCAGTGGATCTAGATCTGATTTCACTCTGACCATCAGTGGAGTCCAGACTGAAGATGCTGGAGATTATTACTGTCAGAGTTTTCATAGTGGTAATGTGTTCACACAGTGTTAGAGCGTCGTACAAAAACCTGGGTGAGTGTGACTGCTGCAGCTGGGACCTACTGCAGGTGCTGAGGGGACGATGTGATACAACACAATCACACACACAATCACACACACACACAAACACAATCTCACACACACACAATCACACACACAATCACACACACACACACAATCACACACAATCACACACACACAGACAGACACACACACACACACACACAGACATAAAGTACCATCTTAACATTTCCACTAAAAACAGTTAAAGTAAGATATTAATATCAGGAGATAATTTTATTCTTTTCTAATTCTAATCTTATTTTATAAATCCTGATCTAGTTTCCTTTTGCAGTAAACTCCAGCAGATACTTCACCGTCTCTCACCTCCACATCTCTGTGCTTCTAGTGTAGCTCTCTGGCTAATAGTTTTCTAACAGAAACAGGAAAAATGCAGCATTCTGATCGGCTGATCCTGTTTCCTATCACAGCAGCTGCTATCCAATAAAATCATTCAAATTCACTTCAACTTGCAATAATCCAGCATGTACCATGTGAACGGAGACAGAATTGATCATTCTGGATGGAAATTTGATATAAAAAAACCCTCATACAAAACCCTCCCTCAGCTGTAGAGGAAGTGCTCTGAGTCAGAAACACACACTGATCTGAGAACAGCTGCAGAGCTGCTAAAGCTGCACTCCACTGAACATCATCAAACGTCTTCATGTTTGAAAAATAATCCTTCCTGAAAAGCAGAAATCTCTTCATCAGCTGTTCCTGCTGTGATGAAAAATCAGCTGATGTGTGTAATGGTATCTGATGATTTCCACCTTCTGCTAAGAGGAGCAGTGTCTACTACACACTACTGTAACACACAATGTAGTGCAGGATCTTTCAATAAGACTCCATGTTCAATTCTATATAATTCTATATTTCAAGATTCATTTTCTCATCATCTGTAAAGTTTAAACACAAAACAGTCTCCTGTTCTACCACAACCTGATCAAATGCAGACTGATGGACAGTGAAATTCATTGTGATTGTTACATCTGAGCTTCATGAAGCTAAACCAACATAAAGGAAACAATTACACCAATCAAGCTCACATCATCACAAGTCCATAAATCCATCTGAATCCTGCAGAGAGTCTGCAAAGTGACCAATATGCTCCATAATATTTATCACCTGTAAAATAATTCTCTTCTTACCTGTAGACTAGAGATCTAGGTCTGTAGATTTAGGATGATGGACACGTGATCTTTTAAAACATCTTATTTCTGGAAAGTTGTTGAATTTAAATGTTGTCACATCTTGGTGTGGTGTTACTGATTCCAAACTGATCCACCAGCATTGATCTCACCCTGCACCATGCCCTTGTTTGCACTTTTCTGATCTCCCTTCACTGAATGTGTTTCTGCAGGAAGGTGCCAATGGTGTAGAACATCCTGTATGCTACTTTTCTAAGAAGTTCACCAATGAGAAAGAGGCCCTAGCCCTAGTGTTGGTGGTACAACACTCTGAAGTTTACTTTGGAGGTAGTAATCATGTCACCAATGTCTATACAGGCCATAACCCCCTCATTTTTCTGCATAGGATAAGAAATTCAAATCTCATGTCTGATGAGGTGGTTTCTCATTATTCACAAAAGCTACTTAAATATCCAGTACTGTTAAAGGGTCTGAAAATACTGTAGCTGTTGCCCTTTTGAGAGTATATTGTGCTGTAGAGTGAAAGAAAAGTGAGTATTTGCTTTGTATTGTTCTCTTATTTTCAAGACATTGATTGATGTTCTGTGAGGAGGATGTGTGTCAGGTCTTCAAGAAACAGAAGACAAGGAAAGCTTCAGGCCCAGATGGTGTCTCACCTGCCTATCTGAAAGTCTGCACTGACCAGCTGGCCCCGATCTTCACATGGATCTTCAACTGGCCTACCTGAAGGACATCACTGGACATCTGTTGGGACCCCCATCAGTTCACATCCAGACACAAGAACAGCTTCTTCCCTCAAGCCATTCATCTCCTGAACAATAAATCTGTCTGCTATCTCCCCCAGTGCAATAATAATCTATTTATACATGTATGTATATAGGCATAAATGCAATACTGTATATAAGTACCCTAAGTACCATATTTATATTTCCATGCTACTTATATCTGTACTTCTACATTTTTCTATTTTATAATTTATGTCTGTGTACTCTCCAGCACCAAAAAAAATTTCTTCTATGTGTGAGCATACTTGGCAATAAAGCACATTCTGATTCTGATACTGATTCTGATTACTGTAGCCTGCTGAACTTAAGTGATTAGTGGTGTTGATGCTGCTACTTGTCTGTTTGTTGGAAGCCGTAGGGAGGTGGGTGCTCTTTTATTTCTGTGAATCCTTTTTTTGCTTAGCTAAAGAGTTAGCATATATGTCTGTTATTAAGTTTATTTTATTTTGTGAGTTTAAACAGTTTTACTCCCTAACCAGTCAGAGGGTCCTTTTGTTTGTTGTTTTGGCCTTTCCCCCTCCTGAAGTCTATTATTGCTTCATATTTTACTTTGTCATTTGTAATTTTTGCTAATAAAATACTTGAATTAGGAATTTAACGTGTCCATTGTGTGAGGGCAGGGGACTGGTACTCACTCACCCCAACCAATTTTATTTACACTTTTCTCTGTTACTCCCTTACACTAGACTTGTTACCTCTGGGACATAAGTCCATAACGCCATATCTCTAAAAAACTTTTTAAAATGATCCCAAAACAAATATCTTGTAAAGGTTTTACATTAAAATGCCAATATGAGCTCCTTCTACCTTCTGTTTATAATATATAGTCTACTGTGATCATTTTATGGTCTGAAAATGCTAGAACCACACCAACTATTTTCTACATTTTTTGAAGTATAAAATCTATCCAGTCTGGCTGCATGAACTCTGACACATTCACCCAGCTGTACTGCTTGAGAGAAAAAAAGTTAATTCCAGTCTCCTCATAAACCAACAATATCCTGTGATTTAAAATCACTCAGTACCTGCCCAAGTTTCTGAAATACCTGGATTCTCTCTGGCCCACTAATGGAAGCATAGATATTAACAAGAAGAATAGTAAAACCATAAACTTCAACGCTGACTAAAAATAGTTGCCCTGTACCATGTCATGTTAGGAAATAATGTTTGTTTTGCAAAAAGGACAGGTTTCCTCTTTCACCACAAACCCCAATCAATCTCATTCTACTAACACTGAGTTTCTTTAAAAAAAAACTATTCCAACATTTTTAAGATTAAGAAACTCTGAGGCTGTAGCTTGTTTTTCACTCTCTCAACCCAATCTCCCAACCCACTGGCATTTAAAGATCCTAGACATAGAGTCTCCACAAGGAAAAAAACAGATAAGTAGTGAAAAGTAAGGAACATGAACAAGAAAGCAAGAGGCCAGTCCTTCCTTCCTTCCTTTTTTCACATGTCTAAAGCTGTGATAAGTTTCTTGAGCTGGATCCTTTTCTGCTGTGATAACTGGCTATAATTATTCTTTCTGAGCCAAATACACTAATGTGATAAACGTATCTGCATCAGGAAAAAGTCTGTTCTGTCTCCTGCTCTGGCTCCTGTGCACTTGCCTTATTCCCTGTCACTGGCTCTTCCCGACCGTTTTCAGCCCGGTGTCCATCCAATAATGTTGTGTGGACACAAAAACCTCTTGTGACCAATGTCACCACATTCAAAAAATTGGAGGCCACAAAAACATATATGAACTGCCAACACCATTCAAATGGTGACACTGAAACACTGCAAGACAGGACTTTACATAGGAGTGCTGATTAGGGGTAAGACAGAACAGGTGTGAGTGATCAGGACATGTGACATGGACATGTGATATGCTGGACACTCCAGCCATTTACGGGACAACAAGGTTTTTCCATTGGCTCTGGGTCTCAGCTTTGTCTCTTGTCCTTCTGCTAGAAGCTGTCTTGTTAAAAGCCCACTTAGGATATTGCCATGCATTGAGAGCTGCCTTCAGATTTTTTTTTTTTTGCTTGGTTTCTATGCGGTTCTATATGGTTCTGCTCTGTGGTGCAAAGAACTGATGCATAATTTGTGTTACAGTGAGTGGTGGGAGTCAAACAGCAGCTATTCTGTGTGTGTGGCTTTCCTGTTTTCTTCTATACTCGGTGGATTTGGAGCTGGAGGCCATGGAGAAGCAGATCCGTGACCTACAGGTGAAGCAGGCCGAGCTGCAACAGCCGGAAAGCTGGAATCGTCCCAGACTGATATTCACCTGTCCCAGGTAAATTCGCGGTGGGAACAATCACTCCCACCACCTCAGCTCCGCGTGTTTCTCTGCCCAGGCCCAAGGGTGCACCAAGGCACACCAAGGACACGGCCCACCCAGGTTTTGTTTACTGCAATGCCAGGGTACCACAGAGCCTGGATGCAGCAGCAGAAGACACGAGCCAGATCTGTCTCAACTTCTTACTACACCCCTAAATGCAGGTGATTCAGATGAAGTGACTAACAGCATAGGCACTATTTTCACCAGCACACTAGACACTGTTGCCCCCATCAGATCAAAAAAGGTCAGAGATGAAACACCTGCACCATGGTATAATAGTCATACTCACGCCCTCAAGAGAGCAACCCGTAACCTCGAGCAAAAATGGAGAAAAACTATATTAGAAGTTTTTAAGTTTTTGCGTATAAAGACAGTATGTCCAGCTACAGACAGGCTCTAAAAGCTGCTAGGGCCAAGCACCTGAGCAAACTGATAGAAATAAACCAGAACAATCCCAGATTCTTATTTAGTACATTGGCTAAACTAGCAAAACAAATAGAAAGTACTCTATCACAGTTTAGTAGTGAGGACTTTATGAATTTCTTCACTGAAAAAATTGATAGTATCAGGAATAAAATAATGGATGTTCAACCTTTGACAGCATCCTGTGATCTAGTCCAGCCTAAAGCTCTGCATTTAGAGCTACAATGTTTTACAGGTATAGGACTTATCAGCACAGCTGTACCTGTTAAGTTTAGAATTGATTATAAACTAGCACTACTTACGTACAAGGCACTAAATGGTTTAGCTCCCACGTATCTAGCCAGTCTTCTGACATGCTACAATCCACCACTCTCCTTGAGATCTCAAAACTCTTCTGGTACTTCCCAGAATATTAAAGTCTACAAAAGGGGGAAGAACATTTTTGTATTTAGCTCCTAAACTTTGGAATAGTCTTCCTGACAGTGTTCGGGGCTCAGACACAGTCTCCCAGGTCAAACGTAGATTAAAAACATATCTCTTTAGCCTGGCATACACATAATTCATCCCATAACCTTGTGCTCCAGTACATCTGATTAAATACACATTATCATCTAGTGCTGCGAATATGAACAGCAGCTACGCTAATTCTGTTCCATTTGTTTCTCTTCTTCTACCCATCCTGAGGCTTATAGAGATTGTGCCAGCTGAGATCATTAAAGGCAATAACCCTAACACCCATCTCTTGTCCTGTTTATATTCACCTTCATGCCCTTCCAAACAACCTGTTATAAATTAATGTTATTGTTCCTGCAAACCTTTTTTTTGGGAACATAGCATCTGTGAAGGTGTGACCTATACTTATTGGATTTTGTTCTTCACCCAGGTATCAACATATCTGAACCAACATGTCGGGACCACCCCCTGGAAGGAGTTTTTCTTCACATCCTCCATGTATAGGTTGGCCACAGTGTTTCTGCCTGTAGAAGTCACCTCTGTAAGTGAAGAAGGTGCTGTTAAAACACAGGTCTAGAAGAGAGCGGATATGGTCCAGGGTGAGGCTGCTTCTAGTGCTAAGACCATGCTGTGGCACTGTTTCTATAAGCTTATGCAATGTAACATTTATTTCCATCCAGAGTTACATTAATTTCTCTGCAAGATCTTGTACTGATGATGGGAGAGATGGTCACTGTGTAAAGTCTTCTCCAGCACATCCCACAGTTTCTCAGTGGGGTTAAGGTCTGGACTCTGGTGGCCAATCCGTGTGAAAAATGTCTCATGCTTCCTGAATCATTCTTTCAGAGTTTAAGTCCGGCATTGGTGGTGCCAAGGGTGTAACTTTGGATTGAGAAGTGGGTGGCACAAAATGGGGGAATTAATCAAAATCCAGGAAATAATGAAGTTGATTATAATATAATAAATTCTGCTAAAAACAATAGTAGGCTATTAATATTTTTTGCATATTTTTCACACTTAAAAGATTCAGATCATGAAACATTTTTTTAATATTACACAAAGATAATGCAGTAAATACAAAATGCAGTTTTTAAATGATCATTTCATTTATTAAGGGGAAAAAAGCTGTTCAAACCTACCTGCCCCTAGGTGAAAAAGTAATTGCCCCCTCCTGTTAAGTGATGAAAAACTGTGATTAAGCAGATTATTTTAGAAAGCTGAGTTAAATTTCACTAGACACACACAGGCCTGATTACTGCCAGACCTGTTGAAGAAAGAAATCACTTCAATAGAACCTGTGACAAACTGTGAAGCACGCTTAAAGAGGAACACATCATGCCATGATCTAAAGAAATTCAAGAACAGATGAGAAACAAAATAGTTGTCATGTATCTGGAAAGGGTTATAAAGGCATTTCTAAGGCTTTGGGACTCCAGTGAACTGCGGTCAGAGCCATTATCCACTAATGGACAAAACTTGGAACCGTGGTGAACCTTCCCAGGAGAGGCCGGCCTACCAAAATTACTCCAAGAGTTCAACGACGACTCCTCCAGGAGGTCATAAAAGAACCCAGAACAACATCTAAAGAACTGCAGGCCTCACTTACCTCAATTAAGGTCAGTGTTCATGATTCAACAATAAGAAAGAGACTGGGCAAAAATGGCATTAATGGGAGAGTTCCAAGGCAAAAGCCATTGCTGACCAAAAAGAACACAAAAGCTCATCTCACATTTGCCAAAAAATATCTTGATTATCCCCAAGACTTTTGGACAAATATTCTGTGGACTGATGAGACAAAAGTTGAACTTTTTGGAAGGTGTGTGTCCTGTTACATCTGGAGTAAAACCAACACAGCATTTCATAAAAAGATCATCATACCAACAGTCAAACATGGTGGTGGTAGTGTGATGGCCTGGGGCTGCTCTGCAGCTTCAGGACCTGGACCTGGACTTGCCATAACTGATGGAACCATGAATTCTGCACTCTATCAGAAAATCCTGAAGGAGAATGTCTGGCCATCAGATTGTGACCTCAAGTCCACTTGGGTAATGCAGCAGGACAATGATCCCAAACACACCAGCAAGTCCACCTCTGAATGGCTCAAGAAAAACAAAATGAAGGTTTTGGAGTGGCCGAGTCAAAGTCCAGACTTAAATCTGATTGCGATTCTGTGGCATGACCTTAAACAGTCCATTCATGCTCCAAAACCCTCCACTGTGGCTGAACTAAAACAATTCTGCAAAGAAGAGTGGGCCAAAATTCCTCCACAGTGATGTGAAAGACTCATGGCCAGTTATCACAAACACTTGACTGCAGTTGGTGCTGCAAAGAGTGGAACAACCAGGTATTAGATTTAGGGGCGATTACTTTTTCACCTAGGGGCAGGTAGGTTTGGACAGATTTTTTCCCTTAATAAATGAAATCATCATTTAAAAACTGCATTTTGTATTTACTGCATTATCTTTGTGTAAAATTAAAATCTGTTTGATGATCTGAATCTTGTGACATATATGCAAAAAATAATAAAAAAA
This sequence comes from Hemibagrus wyckioides, assembly GCF_019097595.1. NCBI lineage: Eukaryota > Metazoa > Chordata > Actinopteri > Siluriformes > Bagridae > Hemibagrus > Hemibagrus wyckioides. The sequence goes on from NC_080723.1 coordinate 25,312,798, forward strand.
AAACAGGAAGGGGCAAAAACCTTTTCACAGCACTATATGTGTATAAAAAAAGATGTCGTACTTTATTGATTAATAGCGGCCAATCGCCAAGACTAAAGTGACATTTTCTAAAGTCAAAGATTTTCACCATTATTTTTTTGTGTGAATAAATTTAAAATAATGGGAATTTAGTTTAAATTTTAAACTAACCGCTGTACCTGAAATTGTAAAATAAATCACTTGTTGCACAGGACGTATGTCAGACACATCCACTAAACCGCAGGATTTTAGAATTAAAAAAATCAGAAAGCTTTTATGAACTGTGTTCAATCACTCCCTGTCTTGAAGCCTCTTCACCTCATCTGTCCTCTGATATGAAAACATGACACAAATAAAAATAAACAAAAGTTCATCACAACTGAAACTATGGAAATGGTCAACAAAAAAATATCAGGGCCCGACTCTTTGTTTCTCCCTCACCACATAAGTGAGCAGGTCAATAATATGAAACCACACCCATGTGAAGATGTGACCATGTTAACAAAATATTCTAAACATCTAAACACACACTTTGACTCCTATAAGAAGAGCATTTATTTCAGTATTCAGTACTTATCATGTGTACTTCTTCCCTTTTATCACCAACAAATCAATCACTTGGTCCTTCATACAGCACTTAACCTACCTATAACGTTGTGCTGCTGCTTCTCCCTGTCTCACCCTCTCTGTTCTGAAGCAGCTCCACCTCATCTGTCCTCTGATATGAAAACCCTGAGTTATGATCATATTGAGTCTAACATTAAACTAGCATCCAGAGTCTGCTTGTCATACATTGCTGACAGAAAATGCTAGGTTTAAAGTGAACTCATTTTCATGGTACACAGAATGTTCTTATCTACATTAAATATTTAGCTAACAGTCTGAAGTTACCTTGCAACAACAGTGTATGTTAACGTTAGCTCAGTCAACATTGGGCTAACATCAACAGATGTAGACAGTAAATATGATTATCCTGACCTGAGCTAATTTACTGAATCAACTAAATAACATGTTCCTTCCAAGCTTTAATAATACATTGGAAAATTCTTAACTCAATTTTAGCAGTTTTAGAAATTTCCTTATCTGTTTTCTTTGCTTCAAAGAAACCTACTTTCTGTGATAATCAACTAGAAGACTTGGCCCAGTTGCTGCCTTGGGAAGAATATAGCCAATACCCACTAAGTCACTCAGCCACTCAACACACTTCCTTTTAGTTAGTGGTAGGATACTTTTACCCTGGAATTCTGGCAGCTCAAACAAGTGGGTCCAGCATAGCAAGCAGGTATGGGAGACTGCTCGTCAAAGATTTAAACAAATCGCCAAAGCTAAGAAAACCAAAGCTGACTGCCACAAAAAAACAAAATCTCCAGTTCCAACCAGCAGACAGATTCTGGCTCACCGATCATGACTGAAACACAGCTATGCAAAAGGTTCAGTCTCATGTATATCAAATCCTTCAGGGTAGTCAAACAGTTCAACAGAGTAACTTATCGACTAGACCTCTCCTGCCACTGGCACATCGCTGCCTTGTTCCATGTTACATGACTTAAACCAGTTATTCCAGGTCAACTTGCCAGAAACCGGCCCCTACTGAACCCCCAAAGATTGAGGGACCACTGTATTATGAACCTCATTTTCAAAATTCATGTTCAAGAAGGGGTCATGTAACATAAATAGACAAGCGAGCCAAAAAGGCAGATTAATCACGTATCGCAATTAACAGATACAATAAGAAATGAATGAATCAAATGAGATAAACTGTAGGTTGCTCTGAATAAAGGTGTCTGCCAAAATGCCAGAAATAAGAAATAAGTAAACTAAACTAGACCCAAAGAAAATAAGTTTAATCAAAATAAACAAATCCAGGGGTGCTAGTGCGCGGGCATATGGTGTAGACGTGTGTTAACACAGCTCCTCTTTGTGATATTAACAATTTAGTATTATAAACCGGATATTTTTACTTATTTTGGGCCAGCCAACCAGTTTTACTTTCTGAATCTCTTTTTCTTCTTCTTTCGGCTTTTTTCCTTCAGGAGTCGCCACAGCGAATAGTCTCTTTCCACCTATCCCTATCTTCTACTCCTCAACACTTGCACCCACTAGCTTCATATCCTCATTTATTACATCCATATTCCTCCTCTTTGTCCTTCCTCTTTGCCTCCTGCCAGGCAGCTCCATGTCCAACATTCTCCTACCAATATACTCACTCTCCCTCCTCTGAACATGTCCAAACCATCTTAACCTGGTCCATAGTACCAACATTCAGAGTTCCTATTCTCAGTCCTACACTCTTACCTTTCCTCTTCTCTCTCTGTCTACACACTCTCCCCCCTCCTCTACTTTTTCGAACCAACAGTAGCCCAATTTCCTGTTCAACGCGCCGATGGCGATCGTTGTTAACCCAGGCCTCGTCCGATCCAGTATGAAATTCAGAGTACTGACAATTCGCATGATTAAATTTGGCAATGTTTTACACCAAATGCCCTTAATGAAGCAACCCTTTCTATTTTTCTGGGCTTGGGACTGGCACAGAAGTCACTGGACTGTGACCCCCATGGCTAGATTATTTTCTGAATCTCTGACATAAATAAGCCAAAAGGTCAGTCATGCTGAAGGCAATTCAGTCTAAACTTACTGCTAGCCATGAAACTAAAGAGGCTAATGCTAACTCTCCCTCTGTGGCTAGCAAATTAAAGCACTCTGAGCCTACTCACTCAGTGGAGATGTCACTGGCTATGTGCAAAAAATTTTGTAAAGAGATGTCAGACCATTCTTCGCGGCATTTGATGCCTTCGAGGTAAAATTTCAGAGCAAGCTGCCAGTGACCAAAAAATGCGGATTCAACTTTCGGAAAATAAATGTTCTGACCTGACCAATGCTAACAAGCAACTGCAAGCTAAAGTTTATAACTTGGAAGCTCGCTCAAGCAGAAACAACATCATAATTGTGGGCATACCGGAAGGAGAAGAAGAAGGCAAACCAACAGAATTTGTCTTCAAGTTGATTTCCAAACTGTTCTCAGCAGAACACTTCCCAAAGCCTGTGTCTATTGACCGTTCTCACCGCTCGCTCTAACCAAAGCCGGCTCCGGGTGCAAATCCGTGCACTATCATGGCGCGTATTCACCATTATCAACAGAAAGAACTGATCCTTCACCTCGGCGGACAACAACCTCTGGAATACAACAGGAAGAGAATTTTCATCTTCCTGGACTATACAAATGAGGTATTGATGCAATGTCGTGCTTTTTGTGATGTGCAGCGAATCCTTCGAGATACAGGTGTCGACCACAGCCTACGGTACCCAGCTAAACTTCACATCCATCGCCCAAACGGAGCACCCACCATTTTTTCAGATCCAAAAGAGGCAACACGGTTTGTGGAAGCGAATTATTCTCATACAGACGTTGACAAATAATTTTTTATTCATGTCAAGTAAGAACTGGTTCTGCCAAGTAAATACCTTTGTTGAACTGGTCCAATTTATGACAAAGAAGGGAGTCTTCAATTGAGTCCAATCTTGTAATATTTATAGGCTTTACATTGATGTTTCATAATCTATAGCCTTATAATTTGTGTACAGCACTAAAGAAGCATCAACATCAAGCATGTTTTATATCAATATGATAATTGTTTTCTTTCAGATTGTAACTTATATTACACTCCCATTATGGTCATTTACTTTATACTGGTATATGTATAATTTCTCTTATTCATCTTCATGGAGAGGTCCTGTTTTATTGGTATTTAAGGTAGTTTTTGCAGTTATTGTTTCGTAGTTTCATAGCAATCCCCCAGCAGCTCCTTCTGTTATGATGAAAATAGTTGTGCGTTGCCTACACAGGCAGTTGTTATTGTTGGTATATGTTGTCTTTGTTTTTATTTGTATTTTTTAAATTTTCATTTTCCTTCCCTCTTTAGTTGTGTAACACTGCCAGGTTATCACCACCATTCTCATTGTAAGCATGCACTGGATGTAATTTCTTGTCTCTCTCTTTTAAATGGACAGGTCTCAACAAGGTGTTAGGGTGAGCAGTCGTTATCTCACTCTGGTTTCCTGGAACGTCAGGGGATTGGGTCTTGCTATTAAGAGGGGCAAGATCTTTAAACATTTCAAGTCCCTTTCAGCAGATACAATTTTTCTACAAGAAACCCATATTAAAACCACAGAACAGCGAAGACTAGGATGCTATTGGATTTCACAGGTTTACCAATCACCTTCACTTCCAAGGCCCGTGGCGTTCCCTTTCAGCTTACCAATTTGCATGCAGACCCTAATAGGAGATATATCATTATTTTTGGCAGTATCAACTAAATCCCTGTTACTTTCCTCAACATATATAGTCCAAATTATTGTTTAAAAAGATGTTTAATCTGCTTCCAGATGACAAGAAAAAAACATTATAATTGGAGGGGACAGATTGTCCTCTTCTCCCCCACCCAATATTACATCACCTCAAATTTTACATAATTTAATCAAATCTGGGAACCTTGTTGATATCTGGAGACTTCAACATCCCACAGTACATACATACACCACATAGGTCCCACAGTAGAATCGACTACTTCCTGGTAGATTCTAATTTAATTCAAAGTGTGAACAACACCAAATACCACAGTATACTTATCTCCTATCATATCTTATCTCCTCAGATTCAATCCTTTGGGAAACGCTTATGGTGGTAATGCATGGTCATATCATTTCCTATGAATCTTCTGTAAGAAAGGAAAGGGACAAGCGTCTAATAGAAATTGAAAGCATCCTTCCCATGTTTGATCAGCATACCAAATTTCAAAATCCCCATTTAAGTTTACTGAAATTGTGAAGCTTAAATACGAATATAACTGCATTTTAGGACATCAGGTTAATAATTCACTTCTTAAACTGAAACAAAAGCAATTTGAATTAGGAGACAAGCCAGAGAAGGTGTTAGCAGAACAACAACTCTCCAGCTAGTAGGTCAATTTATAGAATTAAGTCAAATAAAGGTGATTTGCATACCAACCCTAAGGACATAAACAGTAGGTTTAGAGAGTTCTATAGGGACCTCTATTCCTCTAAATGTAATGTTACACAATTTGACCTAGATATCTTTTTTGACTCTCTGGATTATCCAAAGCTCAGCGATTCAGCTAGAGAAGAGCTGGACTCTGATTTTACCAAGGAAGAACTACTTTCCATCATTAAATCATTTCCTTCCAGAGGCCGCAGGACCTGATGGATTTTCTAGCGAATATTATAAAGCATTTTAGATTTATTAACTCCATTATTACTCAAAATGGTCCGTCATTCCTCAGAAGAGAAGACATTACCTAAAACTCTGTATGAAGCCAATATCAGTCTCTTACCTAAAAAAGGGAAAGAAGACAGTGACCCTGCCAGTTACCCTCATGTCTATGCTCCCTGTCTACTTTTAAGCACAGAACAGCAGCAACAAACAGGTTTCAGGTCCGCAAAAATAGAAAAATAAACCAAATCAGCACAGAGAGGAAAAACAAACTTAAAACACTTATCATACAAGGCTTAGGCTATAACAACTGGCATAACTTGTCTTGGACTCACAACACAGAAATTCCTGTCCTGTGTACCTCATTAAGTTGGAGGAACAGTGCTGGGTCCCTGCTCATGACGTCCTGGATCCTGGTCTCCTCCCACATTTTCATGACACTCACTCAGAGCCCACAAACCAACAGAAAGATCCAGAGAGGTTGGGGTCCCATAGCGAGCCCTTTGAAGGTTTCTGTCACATCTCCTCCAGTCATGTACACCAATACCCAGCAGAAATGACATCCTACAAACATGGCCATTTCCACCATGGAGTACACTTCTTAAAACACACGCATGTCCATGATCACAGTCACCAAGACTCACGTTCATGTATGCAGTTTTAAAAGACTGTTTCATTCATTGTTTTCTGAAGTATTTGTAGTGTGAAGTATTAATGTAAAAAATGCATTAATTTTTTATTGTGCTGCTTCCTGGTGCTGACCTTGTTCCTGTTTCTAATTCACCTGTGTTATTTCCATGGTCTGTGATATCCTTTTTGTTGAGTCTCTGACCTCTATTGTGCTTTATGTTTTTGGACTGTTTGTCTGGTTTTCATTAAAAGGTTCTTACCTGAATCTACATCCATCTCTGGACAGTTCTTGTGAGAAACCCCTACTGAATCTAGTATGGATACAAATGCTGTTCTCAGAGGCTCTTCTAGATTATTGATATTAATAACAAAGCTTATAACAATGAATGAGCTAATCTGATATAAAATGATTCAGAACACTGTTTGCTTTCAGTATGAAATGTTTTGTCCAGTTTCAGTTACCTCAAGTGTAAATCCTGCACTAAAGAAAGAGATGAAACCAGCTTCCTGTTCCACACCCAGCTAAACACACAGAGTCAGTTTTAAGCAGGAAATCAGAGAGCAGTGTAGAGGAAGTGAGATTTACATGAAGACGGCTGAGTGATCCTCTTTCTCCCAGAATAGAGCAGCACTTTCAGCAGATGTTCAACTTTCTTCATCCAAACTCACTGAAGCACAACACACAGCACTGAATCTACAGCTAAACACACTCTCTCCTCACACTGATAATGACTATTAACTCCAATAAAAGAACACACAATGTCCAAAATGAAGCTTTATTTCAGCAGAGCAAAACTACAGGAAGAGCAACAGGACAGTGAAGAGAGTAAAGACAGAAATGTCAGCATTGTGTAGAATTGAAACTCTATTGTAGATGGATGTGTAAGCAGCTCAGTCTTCAATTCTATCTTGGAGCTGTTAGCCTTCACACTGGCTCTTTCTGAACATGACCGGATGATCCACGCCCCCATGGGAGACCGTACAGACAAACTCCTCCCCCTTTTCCCAGACTGCTTTGCTGAGGGTCAGGGTGCTGCTGCGCATGTAACCGTCCTTCTTCTGTTCTTCCGCGCTGGTCACGACCCCGTCCTTCACCGCCGATCCGTCCACCGTCCAGCTCACCAGCGCCCCCTGTGGAGAGTAGGCAGACAGCAGGCAGAGCAGCGAGGCCGATTCCTCAGACAGCTGCAGAGAGGAGGGAGGGAGCAGAGACACGGAGGGCTTCACCGTGGGACCGGCTGGAGACCACAAACACACAATAAACACACCTTTACACACACTTACACAACATTTACTCATTACTGCTTCTTCACATGACTGCACTTCAGTAGAACGACTCAGCAGGAGAACATTTCCTAGTTCCTCGTTATATTGTGGAGCCACTCGGACTTTGATGGCCTTCATTCTGGGAGTGTGTTCCAGTCCTCCTGAGTTGTTCTGTTATTTTACATGTAGTGCTACAGAAAAATAAATCCACTGATGATGGAAATACACTGATATTCCACAGAACCAGGGCTGGAAAATGCAACACCACACCTTCCCTTTGAGTTTCCTGATCACAAGATTTACTCCATTACACAAATCACATATCTGACAAAAAGACTGAGAAATCAGTTCAGTGATGGAAATAACCACATCACACCACATCCACCTTTCTACACACTGTTTATCTTTGTTTCCAGGTTAAAAATCAGTACATCAGTAAAATGACAGAAGGCTAACAGACA
>NC_080723.1:25330399-25337899 GCF_019097595.1 Hemibagrus wyckioides
TTTATTAAGAAATATTATTATTAATTTATTCATTTTAATTCTCCCTAACTATTTATTCCTATTTATTTTCTATTTATAATAACCCTGGGTTACATTAGTCCTAAGATTTTCACTCAAACTAAATAAAAACCAGTACAGAAAGATTGAATGCCCTCGCTAGATTAATTATTAAGAATATCATAATAAAAAATAAACTTATATTTGTCACTAATATATCAAATAAATAATAAGATCAAAGCCTAGTTATCCAAAAAGATTATAATTACTGAATGAAAGATCCACTTATGCTAGATATGCTCGTAAAGAAGCGTGAAAAATGTGGAGGAGATTGACATTATAACAGTCAGGAATGTTAAAATAGGTTCTTTTTTTTATTGCCCAGACATTTTTGTTGCAGTGTCTCCATCTTAAATGCTTTATAATGGTGATTGTGGTACTTATGTTCTTCACACATGATGATTCAATGTGATTAATTCAGTGTAATGTTTTATGTAGTTTTATATGCAGTACATACATATTTTATCCCACTAGTCCACCTCACATATACTTAACCACATATACTTCTAGAAATAAAACAATAAAAATAACGCACTCCTACATTATGTGCTTTATGAGTAGTAAACCCCATCTCTCACTTGATTTTGGCTAATTGAAAGCAAATTGAACAATTTTTCTACATAAACCCCTCTTGATGGAACTCGTCTGCTGAGGTAGTGCATCGATTTAGACCATGGGTTTTACAGGTCAAGTTAGCAGGGATGGAAGAGCTTGCTTTGCAATTTCTCCCAACACAAACAAGGAATTATTATTGTCTTCATCGGACTCTCAGGTGCTTGATGTGGGCGATGATAAGCGATATGCCATCAAAATTGCTTACTTAGAGAAAACAATTAGTGGCATTCGTGATGTTGAAGGCAATTTCGTGTGCTGTTCATGGCTGGTGATGGTCATGGTTTCATGGCTTCTTGAATCCCTTTCTGTCATCCTCTCAGCTGACTTGAATACCTCCACTTCGGCTCCAGGAACTCGTTTGGTGATTTCTCCCAACCTAGATGAAGATATAATGTTGTCTGCATCAGACTCTGAGGAGCTTGATGTGGGCAACGAGAAGCAAACAGCAGTCGAATTGGCATGATATTCTATGATGTTTGAAAAGCTTCTGAAGATGATTACACATGCTGCTGCTAAGCTTAGCTTAAATTGGCCTGATGAAAGCATTGTCTGCTCTGAACTTGACGACTGCTACCTAACTTTAAACCACCTTTAACATCCATGCAGGTGTCTCCCATTTTTTCCAGAATTCTACACTGAGGTGTTGAGTTCAATCATTGTAGGCCTAGATGAACACAGGTATGCAGCGATGCCTAGCTTGCAAGCTATCTCTCCTCTTCATCAGCTGCAAGGAGAAAGCCTGTGCTCCCATTGAAGCCCTGTCTGTCCATACCGGCATACCAGGCTGACCTGCTAAAGAAGCTGACGTGCTAAAGTTAGGTAGCAGTTGTCTGCGGTGATGGGCTCATTAATAAGGTCCAAACTCTGCCAAGCCATAGATTTAGTGCTCCATCTCACAAAGCAGATGGCCCACACCATCGACCGTTCCATGGCTGCATAGGTTGCCACAGAGAGGCTCTCTGATGGAGATAAACGAATGAGACACCCTGATTTCTCCTAAGGACCTGTTCCTAGGGAACTAGGGCTATCAACCAGTAGCCACCAGCCCCAGGCTGATCTACTTATGCAGTTAAAGAAGGCTAGCACCAGGCAGACCAAAAAGGAATCCTAATCCCAGAGGGTTAGAGTTTCTAAGATTCTGCCAGGTGTGACACAGTGGATTCTCGATGTTATAGGAAAAGGCTCCAAAATCCAGTTTGCCTCCCATCCTCCTTCTTTCAAGGCATACTGCCCATTGTTGTTTGCGCAGACAAACTTCATTACTTGAGGAGGAACTTTTCTTGCATCTGGGAAAGTGGCCAAATATCATATTTCCTTCCCAGATCAATCCTATGGCTTTATAGCTGGCATTTCTTGATTCCCAAGAAGGATGGGGGCTATGCCCAATTATGGACCCGTGTTTCTAGAAGTTCGAGATGTTAACGCTCAAGGGCATTGTGGTGCAGATCAGATCTGAGGATTGGTTTGCAATGATAATCCTGAAGGATGCCTGATCCTGAAGGATCTTCACATAGGCATCTTGCCAAAGCATAGGAGACTCCCCAGGTTAGCTTTTGGGGGCCAGGTTCTCCCTTTAGGCCTAGCCTTATTGCTCACTCTCATAAAGTGCATGGAGGCTGCTCTGGCATCATTGCACCCAAGGGCGTCCATGTACTTAATTATCCAGATGACTGGCTTATCTGGCTCAGTTGAGGGACATGGCAGCCGGGCATTGAGATGGCATGCTTGGACATCTGGCTAGGGCAAAGCCTCTCTGCCACCGAGGCCACAGAGGGTGCTCGCTCAAGGTGGTAGCAGCCAAAGATATTCCTTTGGGATATGCTGCAGATGTTCTACCACTAGCCATCTTCTGTAGTGTGCTGCCAGGAAAGGGCCATTCCCTCACTACAATATTTCTAATTGTTCTTAGAGATAGTTATGTTCTGTGGTATCGAATGCTGCACTGAGATTGAGGAACAGAAGATCAGACCTTAACCATGAACAGACACTCAGACATCTTTCTACTTTACCCAGCACTATTTAAATACCGTGATGAAGTCCAAATCAGAGACCAGTCTAGAGACAGAAATGCATGCACACTCTGCACCATCTTGCAGGAACACATTTTTTATTTTGGCTGCATCTCAAAGATTAAGCAGGTTTACTCAGATTTGCTACACTAATGAAAAAGTCCCATGGTTCTGGAGATTATTGTATATTATTGTAGAAACCATATTACAAGCAGACTTGGTATGCAACATCAGCATACTGATGTTGTCTTATTGCCAAGCTTTTATGGAGCAGTATACTGTTTTGGTAGCTGTCCCACTGATTAGAACAATTGTACATCAGTGTAAAAAATAATTTAAAAAATAAATCAACATTGTTTACAAACTCAATATCTTGCTTAGTTGCTTATGCTTGCAAATTAGAAATACTTAAAAAATAAGATCTCAAACCATACAAGAAATCTACACAGGGTTTTCAACCCTGGCATCTTAATAAATGTTCAAAGGTCATTTACAAGAAATGTTTGGTTTTCTCAGACAAACATCTGTTCTAATAAATCCTCTTTTTGCAGGATGTGGTTTTGCCTATATACAGATGCGGTTCTGACACCTAACACGCCATCTTGTTTTTTGTGGCCATGTTGACTTGTAAGCTTTCATTTTAGGATGAATTTCGTGCAACATCATAGATATTTCAAAAGCATAGCTCAGCATTTCACATTTACTTTTACTTTCAGCTTTAAATTGAGGTGATCCAGTCTCAACAAAACTTTTCATATATACTGTATACACACATTTTAATGTAATTAATATGTGTAAGTATACACAGTGGAGATTAATTTATAAACACTTGATTTTTTTTTTTCTAAAATATCATTATATCTTTGCGCAGTATTACTATTAATGTACAGTATTAATGTTAATAACTTCATCACTCAAAATATTAAAGGATAGTAGTTGTAGGTATGCTACTCATCAACTAGCATCTTTTACAGAATAACCAAGGCACGAAAAACCTTTAGAGGTGTAGAGAGAGAGAGAGAGAGAGAGAGAGAGAGAGAGAGAGAGATGTGTAGTGATATATCTGTAGTGGAGACCCGTGGCTCATGAATCACCAGTCTGAAGATTCAAGATTCAAGATTCAAGAAGCTTTATTGTCATTTCCCCCACATATATCTGACGCAGTACAGAGTGAAATGAAACAGCGTTTCTCCAGGACCTGGTGCTACAGAAACATACAACAACAAAGTTCAACACAAAAACACCACCACAGAGCTAGGACAGAAGATTGTCTTAGCCACGTAAAGTGCACAGTGTGCAGCTAGGTGCAAACAGAGCATAGACAAGACAGTGCAAAAGACAATAAATACAAGAAAGACAACACAAAAAACACAGGACACTTGTGACCGAAAAAGAAAGAAAAGAACGTGTGTAACGGAATGTAAGTGAAATAAAATAAGATAAAATGAAATGATGTAAAAAAAAAAAGTATTGTGCAAAAATATTGTGCAAAAATACAACAGCAGCGGTTGAGGTAGTGCAATAAGTAATGAACAATATAAATTATGTGTGTGCGTGAGGAGCTCCAGTGCTCAGTGTGGTGGTGCTGGAGATACTGCTCCCGATCCGGACTGACTGAGGTCTCCCAGTCAGGAAATCCAGGATCCAGTTGCAGAGAGAGGTGTTCAGGCCCAGCAGGATCAGCTTCTCAATCAGCTGCTGAGGGATGATTGTGTTGAATGCTGAACTGAAATCTATGAACAGCATGTGAACGTAGGAGTCCTTACAGTCCAGGTGTGTGAGGGCCAGATGGAGGGTTGTGGTGATGGCGTCGTCCGTGGAGCAGTTAGGACGATACGCAAACAGCAAGGGGTCCAGCGAGGGTGGTAGCTGTGTCTTGATGTGCCTCATGACGAGCATCTCGAAGTATTTCATCACGATTGGTGTGAGTGCAACGGGACGGTAGTCATTGAGGCAGGAAACCGTAGACTTCTTAGGCACAGGGACAATGGTCGTTGCCTTGAGGCATGTTGGGATGAAGGAGCTGCTCAGGGAGATGTTGAAGATGTCAGTGAAGACATCTGCTAGCTGCTCTGCACACTCCCTGAGAACTCTGCCAGGAATCAGGAATCTGAATTGTGTCAAACTTCATTGGCACATCCCGGGGAAGGCCCGCATCGAACTTACCCGCTGAGGTCCCAGGACCCTGGAAACCAGCTGCATTTAAGGCTGCCTAACTTCCTCCCACAGTCTTCCATCCTTTTCAGCTTTTGAAACGAGTCCAACAATGCCTGGATCAAACCTCTAGCCCTTCTGGGGATCCAGATACTCGCCTAATAGTCCCTGGGACCTAAACAGACACACTCATTAACCCGGCACACCAGCAGTGCATGGCAAATTTCAGAACATAAAAAATGTAGTACCATTTTATTTGCTTTCACAAAAGAAAATCTTCCAAACATTTACTAAAATAGAAAGAAATATTTTTAAATATTTTAATACATTTATACTTTTTCCAAAAAAACAAAAACAAACAGTAAGTTGTTGAGTTACATATTTAAACATATTTAATGAAGATAAACATATTTAATAAAACATATTTAATAAAATTTCACTCACATTCACAGACTTTATTAATATGCTTTAATAATTCTTGCTATTTGGAGGTGGGTGTATTTTATTTCTACGTTTCCTCCTTCTAGCTTTTTGTTTTTAAGAAACCACGTGATCTTCAACATCAAACCACATCCTGACCCTCAGTGAATGAAATGATCTGCTACACTGGGTGACCATCAACTACCAATCAGCAGAGGAGCACACAGACACACACACACACACAGGCAGGCTGAGTGGACAGACAACAGAAGGTCAGGTAAGAAAAGTTCTGTAGATTTATAGTTTAGATTAAACTCAAGTTCAAATACAGCTGAATATAATACACACATTTTACACACACATACTGTCTGCCTTACTGCCTGTCTATCTGTATGTGTCAACTCTGTGACTTTAACTGTGACATGGTGGCTGCTACCAGAATGACCTGTCTGAGTATTGAGCTGATCTCCAGTGATTTTCACACATTAGTTTAAACAGAGTAGAGTTTGTGCAAAACATATTGAGTCAGTGACCGTTCCTTGGGTGGAAATGCCTGTGTTGAGAGGGGTCAAAGGAAAATATCCAGATTGATTAAACCTCCCAGGAAGGATACAGTAACTGAAAAAGCACTCTGTAAATATGTGTTGAGCAGAAAAGCATCTCAAAATGCACAAGACATTAAACCTTGAGGTGGACGGCCTACAGCAGAAGACCACACTGGTGGAAGCTGATGTGGTCTTCTGCTGTTGCAGCTCATCCTGTTTGATGTGTATTCTGAGTGTGCTCTCTACAGTATTAAAGTGACCAGTCTATTCTCCTCTGATCTCTCACATTAACAAGGTGTTTCCTTCTGCAGATCCTCCACTTACAGGATGTTGTTTGTTTCACTCTGTGGTCAGAAATGACACTGCTGCCTGATTTTATGCTTTGTACTGCTGCCACAAGATTTTCAGATTAGATAACTGTGTGTTGTTTGTGTTTTGTTTTTCTTTTACTACGATACCTGAATGTATTCATGCCTGTTTAAGAACAATGCAATTTACCTAAACAGAGCCTAGATTAAAAGACAAAAAGGGAAGTGAAATGAAGGCATGGGCGTGAGATCATTTATTCCTATAGTGTTATATAGCTTGAAAGCTGCAACCACCAGACCTATGGATCTATAGTATGTGCAAAAGAAATGTCACTAACTGATGTCTTTAATCTTATTAGTATTCAGAGTCACACTACACAGGTTTTTATCATGAAATTGTTTCTTGGGTAGAGCTTTTAGGTCTGATGTGTTTTCAGTATCTTTAAAATAAACACTTGCCTTCAAACCTGATTTTGGATTTAAAAAGAATGTAAATTGATAAAGAATATCCAGTTTTTTATACTTTGCTATCAATTATTATGTGATGCAGCATAAAAGCAAGAGATCATTCAGCTACAAGAGCATCAGTCGGGTCAGACTCTGATGATGTCCAGTTTCAGTTCATCCCAAAGGTGTCCAGTGGGGTTGAGTCAGAGTCAGGGCTCTGTGCAGGACACTCCAGTTCGTCCACTCCAACCTTCACACACCACCTAAGAGAAAATGTACCTGTTACAGCACACAAAGTCTGGGCAATGGGGACACAAGTGCAGATCAGATTTATTGAAAAAATGCAAAGAAAAGCTAGTAAAACAGGAGGAACATACCAGGGATACAGACAGGAAAACAAACGGCAAGAAACAAAGGAAAGAAACACATAAGGTAATTTGTGAATTTAATTAGAGAAGGCGCAGCTCAGATACTCACAGAAAGTTTTTCAGTAGACAGAGACATTCTATACAACAGTTTGAGGAAGAACCACATGGTGATGTGATGGTCAGGTGTCCACAAACCTTTGGCCATATCATGTTTATGTATCTCTACAATGATATTCAGACTTATTCTGATTAAACAGAACAGCAAACATTCCTGTTCTTTTGTTCATTTCCGTTTGTGTTCACAGATACGATGATGTGTGTCTTGCTTCTGGCTCTGCTGGTCTCTCAAGTTTGCTGTGATATGAATCTAGATGTGTACTGGATGTCCTGGAAAAATGAATTCAGTAAAAATTACAACAGTGTGGTGAGAAAACACTAATCAATTAATGACTTATTTAAGATATAAATAAAAATAAACAATTTAAAAAACACATAAATGACATACTGTTAAACTATTATTACATGCAAATACAAATTACAAGCAAAATAATAAATCAAATTTCTAAAAGAACATGTA
>NC_080723.1:25342899-25347899 GCF_019097595.1 Hemibagrus wyckioides
CCCTAGCAATCCTTCAGCTGTAATTAAAATTCATTCACCTAAAACATGTCATGTAACTGTAAATAATTGTCATATTTTTGTTGATATTTTTTACCCATGCTGGTGACACACTTCACTCTGTAGCTGCATGTTGCTGGATTAGCACTTTTTTGCGAGTTTGTCTCTTACCTCTGGGGTTACACTCTATAGAAGTTTTGTGAGTTGGGACATGACTTTTCCTGGTTTACACAGCAGTCATAAATAATGTAAAGGTGTGGGGTCATGCACTTAATTTTTCAGGTAAATGAGTTGATTTTTAAATGGAGTGCATTAACTACATTAGTTTTCTTGGAGAGATGGAGTAGGGTTACAGTGGACAAGAGCAGGTTCACCAGAATCCCTGTCAGGGACTAATAGTGATAGTGGCTATTCATCAAGAACATCACACTGAGGAAGAGCAGTAATTTTCACTCACCTGGAATCTTGTGTGTGTGTGTGTGTGTGTGTGTGTGTGCGCGCGCTGCTAACTATCCACACCTCGTGTTGAGTGTTATGCTGCAATGTTTGTTCACAGGTTTGTTGTAGTGTGTGTATATATATATAGTGTAGAAAACTTTCTTATACCACACGTTATAATAATAATATACAATATATTATAATTATAATTACGTTATTTCTTCTGTTGATTAAAATTGTAACAAAATCTTAAAAATGACGGACTTTGTCTCCACCGTGTGGTCAAAATTACACCTGCAATTCCCGCAAGTTAGGGCTGAATTCAAAATGGCTTCCTTCTAACGACATAAGTGCCCTATATAGTGTATAAAATTCCGCCTTATACAGCCTAAGTAGTGCACTTCATGCACGGTAGGAGGCGGTTTAAGACCTAGCCCGTGGTTATACGGAAATAAATATAAATACAGACACCATGGCGCTGTTGACCGCCCGTAACTTGACGCTCTGCGTTATTTCCTTGCTAAACTTTGTTTTTGTCTTCGTTACCGGAGCGGATTTCGTCCGTTTCATTTCATTTCGCCCGGTTTATCACAACATCACCGGAGGCGCGCCCCTCTGCGACGGTAAGCTAGTTTAGTTTAGCATAAAAGTAACACCATGTTTAACTTTAACTACAACTAAACACTGGTGGTGAACAAGTGAAGCTGGATATCACGAGCTGGTCTGCAAGTTAGTTAAATAAAGAGGAAAAAGTTTAATCGACTTTAAGAAGTTGTGAAATGCGGGAAGAATTTGAAGTATTTTAATGATTAGCATGCTGGTCGCCCGGCTAGCTCAGTCGGTAGAGCATGAGACTCTTAATCTCAGGGTCGTGGGTTCGAGCCCCACGTTGGGCGCAGACACGTGTTTTTGTGTGTTTCTTTCCGCACACTCCTGGTGAACACACACACACACACACTTTTACCTTGGTACATAATTCACACGCATCGGTCCATTTTCATACCTCCGAATCGTTACCTCTGCACGTTTATTTCAGAATCCTCTCCTCTGATTGGTCAGGAGTTGATTCCCGTGCAGGCTGCAGGTCCAATCACAGGCTTCTTTTCATATCTCAGTCTTGTTTGTTGTTTGATTGTAGTTTCCATAGCAACAAAACCTTTTGGCGGGAGCTTCTGCATGACGGTATTATTTATTGTAGCTGAACGGAGTGTATTCTGTTCTTTAAATAAATATAGAAAGATAAATAAAGAATTATTTGTATGTAGATAGATTTATCTTCTGTTGATGAGATAAAGGTTGGAGACAGTAATAACTATTAACGTTATAAATATATTACTGTTGATATCTCTACAAATACATAACATTATATAACAGTCTGACTATATAAAAGTATAAACAATAATGTGTAATGATACAAACACACACAAAATCTAAACACCACGAGGTGTACAGTTACAGGGAATGATGAGGATGAAGATTACTGACTGCAGATGATGAAGATGGTGTTATTTATCCCACAGCGCTGCTGAATGCTGGATTCTGATTGGTCAGAAGGTGTTGATTAGTTCTCTATAACAGCAGCTCTGACAGTAGAGCAGCTTCAATTCACATGGTTTATATTAATGCACTCTTCTGACTCGTTAGCGTTTCTATAGCAACAGCTCATTCACAGGGGCGTGTACAGCAGAGGTTCCACTCAAATATGGTTGATATGGTGAAGCTTCCCATATAGAGATGTTTACATAACTTATGGAAAAAGTCTCCTGTGTGTGTGTGTGTGTATGATGTGTGTGTGTGTGTGTGTGTGTATGATGTGTGTATGATGTGTGTGTGTGTATATATGATGTGTGTATGATGTGTGTAAGGAGTCTCCAGTGTCAGTGCTGTGTGTGTGTGTGTGTGTATATGATGTGTGTATGATGTGTGTGTGTGTATATGATGTGTGTATGATGTGTGTAAGGAGTCTCCAGTGTCAGTGCTGTGTGTGTGTGTGTGTATATATGATGTGTGTATGATGTGTGTGTGTGTGTATATGATGTGTGTATGATGTGTGTGTGTATATGATGTGTGTATGATGTGTGTGTGTGTATATGATGTGTGTATGATGTGTGTGTGTGTGTATATGATGTGTGTATGATGTGTGTGTGTGTGTGTATATATGATGTGTGTGTGTGTGTATATGATGTGTGTATGATGTGTGTATGATGTGTGTGTGTATATGATGTGTGTATGATGTGTGTGTGTGTGTGTGTATATGATGTGTGTATGATGTGTGTGTGTGTGTGTATATGATGTGTGTGTGTGTATATGATGTGTGTGTGTGTGTGTATATGATGTGTGTGTGTGTATATGATGTGTGTATGATGTGTGTGTGTGTGTGTATATGATGTGTGTATGATGTGTGTGTGTGTATATGATGTGTGTGTGTGTGTATATGATGTGTGTATGATGTGTGTGTGTATATGATGTGTGTGTGTGTGTGTATATGATGTGTGTATGATGTGTGTGTGTGTATATGATGTGTGTATGATGTGTGTGTGTGTATATGATGTGTGTGTGTGTGTGTATATGATGTGTGTATGATGTGTGTGTGTGTATATGATGTGTGTGTGTGTATATGATGTGTATATGATGTGTGTGTGTGTGTGTGTGTATATGATGTGTGTATGATGTGTGTGTGTATATGATGTGTGTATGATGTGTGTGTGTGTATGTGATGTGTATATGATGTGTGTATGATGTGTGTGTGTGTGTGTATATGATGTGTGTATGATGTGTGTGTGTGTATATGATGTGTATATGATGTGTGTGTGTGTGTGTGTGTATATGATGTGTGTATGATGTGTGTGTGTGTGTGTGTGTATATGATGTGTGTATGGTGTGTGTGTGTATGTGATGTGTATATGATGTGTGTATGATGTGTGTATGATGTGTGTGTGTGTGTATGATGTGTGTATGATGTGTGTGTGTGTATATGATGTGTATATGATGTGTGTATGATGTGTGTGTGTATATGATGTGTATATGATGTGTGTGTGTGTGTGTGTAAGGAGTCTCCAGTGTCAGTGCTGTGTGTGTGTGTGTGTGTGTATATGATGTGTGTATGATGTGTGTATGATGTGTGTGTGTGTGTGTGTGTGTGTATATGATGTGTGTATGATGTGTGTATGATGTGTGTGTGTGTGTATATGATGTGTGTATGATGTGTGTAAGGAGTCTCCAGTGTCAGTGCTGTGTGTGTGTGTGTGTGTGTGTGTGTGTATATGATGTGTGTATGATGTGTGTAAGGAGTCTCCAGTGTCAGTGCTGTGTGTGTGTGTGTATATGATGTGTATATGATGTGTGTATGATGTGTGTGTGTGTGTGTATATGATGTGTGTATGATGTGTGTAAGGAGTCTCCAGTGTCAGTGCTGTGTGTGTGTGTGTGTGTGTGTGTGTGTGTATATGATGTGTGTATGATGTGTGTGTGTGTGTGTATGTATATGATGTGTGTATGATGTGTGTAAGGAGTCTCCAGTGTCAGTGCTGTGTGTGTGTGTGTGTGTGTGTGTGTATATATGATGTGTGTATGATGTGTGTAAGGAGTCTCCAGTGTCAGTGCTGTGTGTGTGTGTATATGATGTGTGTATGATGTTTGTGTGTGTATGTGTGTGTGTTAAGGAGTCTCCAGTGTCAGTGCTGTGTATCTGTGTGTGTGTGTGTGTGTGTATATGATGTGTGTATGATGTGTGTGTGTGTAAGGAATCTCCAGTGTCAGTGCTGTGTGTCAGTGTGTGTCAGTGTGTGTATGATGTGTGTGTGTGTGTGATGTAAGAATTCTCCAGTGTCAGTGCTGTGTGTCAGTGTGTGTGTGTGTGTGTGTATCAGTCATAGGTGAATCTGGATCTCCACATCTTCAGGACAGAGGAGTTTTGTGTTTCTCAGTGACATGAGCAGCTGAGATTTTCTCTTATTAACCTGAAGAGAGAATAGAGACTGCTGAGGGGACGAGTGTTTATAGCTGAACACACACACACACACACACACACACACACACAGTGTTTATTACTTACATAACAGTTATTTTCATATTGACCATATTGATCACTGTAACAGTGTGTTTCTGTTGTAACTGTATTGTTTATTTTGTGAACCCCCCACCCCCCCACCCCCCACAGACACGGCGCTGTGGTCAGTGGCCCTGCAGGACGCTGCAGTGTTGAAGTGTTTAGCTGTAGATTTGTTCCTGTTGGTGCTGTTCAGTGTGCAGCACAGCCTGCTGGCCTGGACGCCTGTTAAACAGGTGTGTCAGTCTGTGCTGGGAGTGTTAAACCGAGCCATGTACTGCTTCACTACTGCACTCGCACTGCAGGTAACACACACACACACACACACACACACACACACACACACACACACACACAGCAAGCAAACAACTTAAGATCATGAGGTTTTCAGCTTTAGGCGAATGTCACTATACTCAGTGTGTGTGTGTGTGTGTGTGTGTGTGTGTGTGTGTGTGTGTGTGTGTGTTTGGTAGCTGTTGATGCATTACTGGCAGCCTGTGACCAGTGCCCCCTGTCT